>NW_012273802.1:0-1466 GCF_000151885.1 Dipodomys ordii
ATATATATATATATATATATATATATATATATATATATATATATGCCAATTTTTTCCAGGTAGGCCAGAAACCCATCAATACCTATCCTACATTCTTTTGGTTGGAAATAGAACTATGTAACTTAAAAAAAAAAACCATAGTGGGAATGAATACAGAGGAAACATTTACTATTTGGTAGAAAGAATAGATACACTGTTCAGAGCCTTCTAAACACGGAAACAAACCCCACTGAAATTGCTTTAAGTACATTTGTCTGTTACAATATTTACAGAATATTGTATATATGTTGTTAATTTCTTTAAAAAAATTTTTTTTTAAATTTTGTCGGTTGTGGGGCTTGAACTCTGGGCCTGGGCGCTGTCCCTGCGCTTTTCATCTCAAGGCGAGTGGTCTACTGCTTGAGCCACAGTGCCACTTCCAGTTTTTGTAGTGGTTTAATGGAGATACCAGTCTCATGGACTTGAACCGAGCTGGCTTTGAACTGAGATCCTCAGATTTCAGCCTCCTGAGTTGCTAGGATTACAGGCATGAGCCACCTGCTCCCAGCTCTTGTTAATTTCTTTAACTCCCTAAGGAAGGATTAAAAGAAAAGGAATAAACAGACCTAATTTTTTTGAGTTTATAACTGAGAAATATATCTATTATAAAGTCTCATTCAATCTAATTGAATCAACACTTCTACTTATCTTCAGAACAACAAAAACAGCTCAGAAAATCTGAATTCCTATCCCCTACTATTTAATATGGTATAATTTCTAGTACTTTATTCTTATCAATTTTTTATATAACACAAATTTTTGGAGTGAATGATTGGTCCCCAAATTTGACAATTTATTTGCTCACAGTGATTTCTTTCAGCCAGTTTTACATTTTAATTTATTTATTAAACATTTAGTAGTTCACTCAGTGATACTCTGAGAAATTCTATTGGACACTGATCATGTTTAATTGTTTTTATTTACCTTTACTCTAAAGCCTGAAAAACAAAACATGAGCCTAAGTCTACTTAAAATAGGTTGTTATAAATAAAATAAGTTTTATGTAAGCTTTTTGTTAATATACACCAATGCACAAATATCTGTGGAAAATGCACAAACAAAAGCAAGAAAGAATTAATGCATGTTGCTACAGAAATCAAAAAAGGAGACATCAATAAAGGAAAAGAGAGAAAAGAGACATAGATAAAAGTAATGAATGAATGCATGAAGAAAAATATATCTAGACATACATGTGCATGTGTATCTATATACATAGGCATATAGTTGTGTATACAATTCTTTAGGGGGTGAAGAGATCAAGAATATGTTCATTGCAGAAAAATATACACTGAACATAAGAACACTTGATTTTTTATAAAAATTAGCAACTGAGGGGCTGGGAAGGTGGCTCAGTGGTAGAACACTTGCCTTGCATGCCTGAAGCCCTGGGTTTGATTCCCCAGCACCATATAAGCAAAAAGAAAAAA
>NW_012273803.1:0-1981 GCF_000151885.1 Dipodomys ordii
GCTCTACCACTTGAGCTACAGCACCACTTCCGGTTTTCTGGTGGTTTATTGGAGATAGGAGTCTCACGGTCTCTCCTGCCTGGGCTGGCTTTGAACCATGATCCTCAGATCTCAGCCTCCTGAGTAGCTAGGATTACAGGCGTGAGCCACCAGCGCCCGGCCCGCCAGTTCATTCCTATAACTTCTTCGTGCCCTCTCTGTCACTCTCTGAAGGTTGCCCAGTGTGATTTATTCTTAAACCAGCCATCAATGCTAGGAAAGAATGGGAGTTAAGCAAGTTCCAGTAGTGAATCTGAGAAGGGCCAACCAGGAGACTGAATTAAAGTGTAAATACTGGCTAGAAATGAGTTTTTCTGTCTGTTGATGGATAAAGGGAAAAAAGGCCTCTGTCCACTGCCTTTTGATTCTACCTCTGTTACAAGGCCTCACTGAAAAAAAAGTCTCACTGCTGTGAGCTGGGCACTGGTGGCTCATACCTATAATCTTAGCTATGCAGGAGCTTGAGATCTGAGACTCTTATCTCTAATTAACCTGCAAAATGTCAGAAGGGGAGATGTGATTCAAGTGGTGGAGCACTGCCTTGAGAAAAAAAAGCCAAGTGTGAGTATGAGGATCTCAGTTCAGCCCCAGTACTGAACAAAACAACAACAAACATTAAGTGCTGTGAAGTTTTGTGTTACCAGCTTGCCACTGCTTGATGGCCACTGCTCTCTTGTCTTACCTGGTAGAGGGAAGCTTTGTGGGGAGATGTTGTTAGATATCATATGCTAAATATCACTAAGGATCTTTGGAAATATCATATGGATGAAAGTGAAGGAAAAGCAGGGGTCCAGTAGTTCATGCCTGTAATCCTAGCTACTCAGGAGGCTGAGTTCTGAGGATCCTGGTTTAAAGCCAGCCCTGACAGGAAAGGCAGTGAGACTCAAATCTCCAGTTAACCACCAGAAAACCAGAAGTGGTGCTGTGGCTGAAAGTGGTATTGTACTGTCCTTGAGCGAAAACCTCAGAAACAGGGCCTGGGCCCCAAGTTCAAGCTACACACACATACTCTCTCTCTCTCTCTCTGAACAGGGCCTGGGCCCCAAGTTCAAGCTACACTCTCCCACTCTCTCTCTCCAGTTGAATTCATGTGACAAGACGTAGAAATACTTAAAAAATTGTAAACAGTCAGATGTGGCAGTACATGCCTGTAATCCCACCAATTGGGAGGCTATGGTGGAAAGATTGAGAGTTTTAGACCATCCTAGACCACGTAGTGAAGACCCTGTCTCAAGAAAAAAAAATTACAGGGCCTAGAAATGTGGCTTAGTGGTAGAGTGCTTACCTAGCATGCATGAAGCCCTGGGTTCAATTCCTCAATACCACATAAACAGAAAAAGCTGGAAGTGGCACTGGGGCTCAAGTGGTAGAGCACTAGCCTTGAGCTGAAGAGCTGAGGGACAGTGCCCAGACCCAGAGTTCAGGCCCCACGACCAGACCCCCCCCCAAAAAAAAACAAACAAAAAACAAATAAAGGCACTGGTATCAGAAAATTTACCATCTGCCATCTAGAATACCCTCATGATGAACTCTTCCTTTTCTGTCCATATGTACTTTTGTTTAATTAATTAATTTTGTATTTGAGGATGGGATCCAGGGCTTCACCTGTGCTAGGTGAACAAATGCTTCACAACAGAGCTATACCCCATCCCTTTATTTTTTTCTTTCTTTATTATTATTATTTTTTTGTCTGTCGTGGGGCTTGAACTCTGGGCTTGGGTGCTATCCCTGCGTTCTTCAGCTCAAGGCGAGTGCTCTACCACTGGAGCTATAGCACCACTTCGGTTTTTTAGTGGTTTATTGGAGATAAGTCTCATGGACTTTCCTGCCTGGTCTGGCTTTGAACCATGATCCTCAGATCTCAGTCTCCTGAGTAGCTAGCTTTCGTGTGTGTGTGTGTGTGTGTGTGTGTGTGTGTGTGTGTGTGTGTGTGTGTGTGTGT
>NW_012273804.1:0-4330 GCF_000151885.1 Dipodomys ordii
TTTTTTTTTGGGGGGGGGTCAGGTCATGGGGCCTGAACTCTAGGCCTGGACACTGTCCTTCAGCTCTTCAGCTCAAGGATGGCGCTCTACCACTTGAGCCACAGTGCCACTTCCGGCTTTTTTCTTTTTGCTTATGTGGTGCTCAGGAATCGAACCCAGGGCCTCGGGCATGCAATGCAAGCATTTTTAACCACTGAGCCACCTTCCCAGCCCCAGAAGACATTTTTCTAATCCCAGAGTCAGAAAGATCTGCGTTAGTCATAAAACATTAGAAAGGACTGAAAATTTGACTATGTCAAAACATTAACATGCTTATACATGAAATATATAAATATATATAATAGAAACTTAAAACATATTTAAAAGTCTCATGAGAAAGGACCAATTTCAGTGAGGCACCGGTGGCTCACACCTGTAATCCTAGCTATTCAAGAGGCTGAGATCAGAGAATTGCAATTCAAAGCCAACCTGGGCAGGAAAGTGTAAGACTCTTATCTCCAATTAAATCACAGGGTAGGGAAAAAAGCCAGAAGTGGCACTGTGGCTCAAGTGGTAGACTGTTAGCCCCTGAGCAAAACTTGCTTAAGGAGAGCACCTAGGCCCAGAGTTCAAGCCTCAGGACTGACAAAAAAAAAAGGAAGAAGGAAAAAGAAGGAAAGGAAAGGAAAGAGGGAAGGAAGGAAGGAAAGAAGGAAGGAAGAGCCAATTTCCTTAATATGTAAAAAGCACCTATAAATCAATAAGTATACAAAGGCCATGACAGATAACTCATACATAATGAAATATAAGCATGTGTCTTTTATTTAGAGTTGCTTAGTAGTTAAGAGCACAGGCTCTGGAACAAGATTGCCTGTGAACTTGACCCGTAGCTCTGTTATTCAGTATCTGTATAAATGTGGTCTGTCTCACATTTCATGTGTACTAAAAGAAAATAACACTATGTACCTCACAGGATCATTGAGTTAATCAATTAGAAATATAAAAGCCTGACATAATGCCTGTCACAAAAGAAATAATCCACAGATGTTGCTGTATATTAGATAAGTAAAAGTCAACAGATAATAAAATACGATGTTTACTAACCATGAGTGAAAAAAAAAACAAAATATTTTATTAGTTTTACACTATACGTAAGAGTATGAACTTCTATCAGAATTTCCCTTTGGACCTTTTGAGGCTTCTCATGAACTTCCCGTGTGAGGATAAATTAGTACAAATTCTTTAGAAGACAACCAGCACTTAAAATGCATGTCCCACATAACATTCAACTTTGTGACTTTCAGTCTCCTAATAAACTGCTCATATATAAAGGCATGTCTGTACACAAGATTGGAAAGTAAGCAAAAAATTGGATTAACTTAAATTTCAACTAAAGGATACTGTAAATAAATAAATGAACACACATACACACACACAATTTTTTTTTCCTTGCAGAGAATACCCCTCACTCAATACATCCTGACATCTGAATTGTTACCCTAGGCAAATAGCTCATACCATCAAATAATACGAATGAATATTAATTAAGAGTCAAGTCCTCCCCACTTAAAACAATGTTGATGCTCATCTATGAATGCTAAACCAGAATAAAAATAATTAAAATATGCTAGTGTGCCCCAAGGTGCCAAGGACTGGGTGACGCTCTTTGTGTGACCATCACTTAAAACAATTCCACAACAGAAATATGGTTACCTATCCATTCTACAGATAAAGAAATAAAAGCATACCCATGCTTACTAGTCAGAAATTAGATCTAAAGTCCAACATTAAATCTAGAGAGCAGAGTATCAGTGACTCATCCTAGCTACTCAGGGGTCTGAGATCTGAGAATCACAGTTCAAAGCCAGCCCAGGCAAGAAAATTTGTAAGACTATTATCTCCAATTAAGTACCCCCCAAAAAGCTGGAAGTGGAGCTGTGGCCCAAGTGGCTAAGCGTTAGCTTTGAACAACAAGGCTCAGGGACAGGCCCAGGCCCTAAGTTCAAGCCCCAAGACTGGCGCACACACACACACACACACACATAAACTTCAATTCTAGGACTAGCTTTCTAGAGTCTCTGGGGGGAGGGAGGGCGGGGAATGTCTTCATCCATTCCCAAACCCAACTACTTGCAAGAAGATTGCTTTGACATACCTGTGGACAGCCCCACTCCTGAGAGTTATTTTTTCTGTAACCATTTGTAGTACATGGTCCCACTGATTCAAGGCTTTCCTGGGGATGAGGAGGCGGGAAGCTGGATTTAGGAGGTCGCCATTTGCAATCAAGCTGAGGAGAAAAAGAGGCCAAACCATTTGAAACAGTGATGCTGGTGACTGTCATACTTAAATTCCAAACCCAAAGGAAACCACCAAGCCAATCATAACTCCAAGAGTGAAGGACTCCAACTTACAAGATGGTGCAGGGTTCCTGGAGTGATTTTCTAAAGCGAGCTGACACATTGATCCTGCTGTGGGTTACTGGTTTTACCTTTACAAGCAAAGCAAAGAAACATAAATCACTGAGATTACCCTAGCTTTTTTTTTTTTTCTGTGAAGTGTAACATCAGGTTTCTAAGACCAGTTGGGCCTTTGTTAAAACCTTGTTCTTTTCTTACTTATATAAACACACAGGGCTCACTCACCCTCTATCAATATTAGATGCCCTTATCAAAGCTTTCAAAAAAAGAAAAAAAATTGCATTAAGCCCTAGGCATACTGCTTGTGATCTATGTCAAAGAAAGAAACTGTAGACTGTTCTGGGAATTTCAGAACAACTGGAAACAATGAGAAATGAGCAATTAAAATAATCCTACTAAAGCTTGAGTTCTGAATCATTTCCTCTGCAGCCACACACAAGGTTTGTCATCTCTCCTCTCCCACTCCTCTTGCATCTGCTTCCAGATCCATACCACCACACTACTCGAGTCTAAAGAGACTGTCTCAGCTTCATGCCCAACCCTACCCCTCAGCTGCACAGGCACCAGCCCCCTGGGGAGGGGAGGCTGATCATTCTCCCCTCTTCTCCATTTTCTTCCAGAGTCTACACAGCCCAGAGGAACAAATTCTCCTGAGAGATGATTTTCAGCATCTGTTCCAGCCCTTCACTCCTCTCAAGCCAATGAGCTTTCCTATTTCCTACAATGGATAGTCCAAATCATTACCTCTCATAACACTAAAATCGTGTGTGTGTGTGTGACAGAAAGAGACAGAGATCATGATGAGAGAGACCATGACAGAGAGAGATCATGGGACAGAGATCGTTAGAGAAGAGAGATCATGAGAGAGACAGAGAGAGAGAGATAATTTCATTTCAAACTTGAATGGGCCCAAAGACCCTCAACCTCCCTTTCCTGCATGCTCTTGTTCTTCTACATCATCATTTTTCTCCTTTTCTATCTGTCTCAGAAGAAGAGTCCTCGTACTCATGTTATTTGTGGAAACTTAACTAAGTTAGACTCATAGAAGAATGGAATGGTGACTAGATACTGCTAAAGGCTTCAGGGGCTGAAGGACACATAAAGAAGTCAAAGGAGGAGGCTACAATGCTTGATAAGAAATGTACTCATTATCTTGCCCATGTAATTGTAACCCCTCTGTACAGTGTTTTCACAATAAAAAAAATAGCTATACAAAAAGGATCACCAACACACAGTAGAGAGGAAGAAGTCATGCTGGTTATGCTATAACACAGCTGGGTAACCAGAAGAATATGAAATTCCCAACACCTAAAAATATCATTAGATCAGAAGTGATAAGAATGCTGATTACTCTGATTTAATTATTATACATTGTATACATGTATCAAATCACAAAAGTGTGTCCCATAAAGATGTACAAGGTACTATGCAATTAAAATATTCCAGCACACAATTGACTCCCATTTTAGAGCCAGGTGTTAATGTTCTATGCTGGCATTGTCAATTGGAAATAGAATCACTAGCGAGTATAAATAGGACTTACTGAATTGATTTCAACACTGTTTTGAGAAACCCAGCACATAAAGACATTTAGAAGGCAAGCCTAGAGACTCACTAGATTATTGATAAGGTAAGTCTAGTGAGTCAGAGAAAGATGGGCTGAGAAGACAGATAAAGCTCTAGTTTCTACCCCAAATAAAGAATAGATAATGATCATCATAATAGATACATACATACATACATACATACACATTTTTTTTCTTAGAAGTATTTCTAAAGCCAAGGTGGTAAAATTTACTTAACCACATTCATCTTGACAGACCAGTACTCTAAGTATGGTCCTTGACTATAAATCACACACTGGTATCTTTTTTATTTTTACTTATTTATCTATTCCTTGACTATAAATCACACACTGGTATCTTTTTTATTTT
>NW_012273805.1:0-2424 GCF_000151885.1 Dipodomys ordii
TGTGTGTGGCACCTCCTGATGTGAGCAGGTGTGTGGGTGGCACCTCCTGATGTGAGCAGGTGTGTGTGTGGCACCTCCTGATGTGAGCAGGTGTGTGGGTGGCATCTCCTGATGTGAGCAGGTGTGTGTGTGGCATCTCCTGATGTGAGCAGGTGTGTGTGTGGCATCTCCTGATGTGAGCAGGTGTGTGCGTGGCATCTCCTGACACCAGCAGGTGTGTGGGTGGCATCTCCTGGCAGCCAGACACGCGCCCATCACTCCTTCCTGCCCCTCTTGCTGTCTGAAACACACCCAGTCTCCTCAGTGTGATGGCCACAGCCTCTAGGAAATGGGGGTGATTACAGAGACCCAGCGAAGCCCCACGGGCCCCCGCCTGACTGCGGCCGGAGGGAAGGGGCCTGAGCTGTGATGTGTGGGGCTGGTCCCCCCACCCTCCCGCCTCCCCGGTCCCAGCGGCAGGCCCCGGCGTTCAGGGCCCCACACCCGTCCTCATCCCAGCTCTGCGCCTCCCCAGCCTCACAGAGCGCACAGAGTGGCACGCCTCCAGACATCAGCACGCCCGCCTGGAGCTGCGCGGGCCACCGAGGCCGCTTCTTACCCTCCCGAGCCCTCCTGCCCGCTGCCGTCCAGACACGCACCTCCCCCACCTTCCTGGAGACAGGCAGGCAGCATCTGGGCTTTGTCCCCGTGTGGGGGACTGCGAGGCGGACTGCGAGGCGGACTGCGAGGCGGACTGCGAGGCGGACTGCGAGCGGGTGTGAGCAGGCGTGAGCGGGCATGAGCGGATGTGAGAGGGTGTGAGTGGGTGTGAGTGGGTGTGAGTGGATGTGAGTGGGTGTGAGTGGATGTGAGTGGGTGTGTGTAGGATGTGAGTGGGTGTGAGTGGATGTGAGTGGATGTGGGTGGGTGTGAGTGGGTGTGAGTGGGTGTGAGTGGATGTGGGTGGGTGTGAGTGGATGTGAGTGGGTGTGGGTGGTTGTGAGTGGGTGTGGGTGGGTGTGAGTGGGTGTGAGGGGACGTGAGTGGGTGTGAGTGGGTGTGAGTGTGTGGGTGTGAGTGTGTGTGGGTGGGTGTGAGTGGGTGTGAGGGGATGTGAGTGGATGTGAGTGGATGTGGGTGGGTGTGAGTGGGTGTGAGTGGCTGTGAGTGGATTTGAGGGGATGTGAGTGGGTGTGTGTAGGATGTAGGTGGGTGAGTGGGTGTGAGTGGGTGTGGGTGGATATGAGTGGGTGTGAGGGGATGTGGGTGGGTGTGAGTGGGTGTGAGTGGATGTGTGTGTGAGTGGATGTGTGTATGATGTGGGTGGATGTGGGTGGGTGTGGGTGGGTGTGGGTGGGTGTGAGTGGATGTGGGTGGGGTGAGTGGACAGAGGTGTGAGTGTGGTGCACACTCATCGAGCTGACCCTTGAGCAGCAGAGGTCGTTCTGACACACTCTGTGGGGGTGGGGTGGCTGGCCGGGTGCCCATGAACATGGGGATTGGTTGGTTGGAGAGCAGGATGCCATTTTCCCATTCTGGTGGCCTGAGGCCGCGTCCATGAAACAGATCTGCACTATTTTCACTAGTGATTAGGACGGAAAGCTGCTCTGGAAGGCCGCCCGCGCCCACGGCGGGCTGCAGGAACGGAGCGTCTTCCTGAATGATCTGGACGCGGGGCCACGGCTCACTCGCTCGCTGGGTTTCTGCCCCAGAGCCACGGCTCAGGTTGGCTTTTTATGGATTTTTTGGGGACGTGGAGGAAGGACAGTGGATGCTTCTGGATCCTCCTGCCCTCAGCCTCCCGAGCAGCTGGGATCACAGGCGTGAGCCACGGGGCCGACTGTGGACAAAAGCCTCCCGTGTCTTGCTGTGTGGCTTCTCTCGCCCTGTGATTGTCGTCATTCTGACACATGGCCGTGGCCACCGCACACCCTCCTTCACCCAGCCCTGTGGTCACTGCCGCCCTTGCTCTGTGCTCCTTACCCGCCCCGGAGCTGCAGGGTCCCACCCTGGCCTCTTCTGTCCAGGTCACGCCACCTCCAGGCCCCAACCAGCCATGGTGTAAGCATTACAAACAACAACACAGCCGGGCACCGGTGGCTCCTGCCTGTCATCCTAGCTACTCAGGAGGCTGAGATCCGAGCATCACGGTTCAGAGCCAGCCCGGGCAGGAAAGTCCATGAGACTCTTATCTCCAATAAACCACCAGAAAACGAAGTGGTGCTGTGGTGCCAGTGGTAGAGCGCTGGCCTTCAGCTGAAGAGCTGAGGGACAGTGCCCAGGCCCAGAGTTTGAACCCCACAACTGACAAAACAAACCAACAAACCAAAACAAAAACAACAGAGGACCACACAAGCGCCCTTCCAGACGGTGCCGTCCCCCTGGTGGGCGCTGGAGGTTTCCTCCTCCAGCCTCCGGTGAGCGTTTGTGCTGGGCGGGGGGGGG
>NW_012273806.1:0-1735 GCF_000151885.1 Dipodomys ordii
TCTATCTATCTATCTATCTATCTATCTATCTATCTATCTATCTATCTATCTATCTATCTATCTATCTATCTATCTATCTATCGGTCCTGGGGCTTGAACTCAGGGCCTGGGCACTGTCCCTGAGCTTTCTTGCTCAAGGCTAGTGCTCTCTACCAGTTTGAGCCATAGCTCCACTACCAGTTCTCTGGTGATTAATAGGAGATAAGAGTCTCACAGAATTTCCTGCCTGGGATGACTTTGAACTGCCAGTTTTAGGTCTCAGCCTCCTACATAGCTAAGATTATAGACATGAGCACCCATTAGTGCCTGGCTAATTTGTTTTTTTTTCCCAAGCTTAAAAAAAAATTAAGTAGTTCTACAAAGGGGTTGTGATTCAACAAAGCAATTTATGAGGATATGCATTAATTTTTAGGTTTGTAAAACTATTATCTTTTAAGTAGTTGTACAAAGGATTTGCCATTTAAAGAAGTTTATGAAGTTTATGATCAATGTCGCCCCTTTTAACATTCTCACCCATCCCTCTTTGATCTTTTCCACCACTCATCTTAATTTTGTAGGGTATACATTGGATTCTTGACTGCTGTGTAGAAGTATAGAAAAAGAAGCTTGAGCAAGTATAAAGGATAAAGTCTACATGGCTTCCCAAGGATTCCAATCAATCTCCCTGAAAAGTAAACATCCAATTTTTAGGAGATTGCATGTTCCCAGGTGTTCCTGCAAATCATGCATAGAATAAATGTAGTTGGCGATGTGAAATTAGTGCAAATAGAAAAAAAAATCACTGTA
Source organism: Dipodomys ordii (assembly GCF_000151885.1). Taxonomy (NCBI): domain Eukaryota; kingdom Metazoa; phylum Chordata; class Mammalia; order Rodentia; family Heteromyidae; genus Dipodomys; species Dipodomys ordii. The sequence continues at coordinate 787 of NW_012273806.1, forward strand.
AACCTAAGATGTTACAGGAGAATAAATTAATGTTTTCTTAAAAAATTGGAGAACATAAATGGATATTTGCACCCAATTTCCAGTTTAAGGAAAAGTTAATGCCTAAAAGCCATTGGGCCCCAAAGCCACTGGTCCCCAAATCCTCTAGGCCCCCAAATTACAGTGCCACAAAGTTTCTGTGCCAAGTAGCTACCATGCCACTATGCCATAAAGCCACTGTGTCATGAAACCACGATGTCACAAAGCCTCTGTGTTCTTTTTCTAGGTGGCTCACATCTTACCTCTCCCCCTCATCAGAGCAGGAATATATGTCTTTGAATACTCGTTTACCCAAAACATTTATTCAAACTTTGCTGCACCCATGTCTGTCTTCTGCCATGGTCTGAATGCCACTGCCTCCTTCCCATTTTCTGTTGAGATCCTGATGCCTAAGAAAAATCTTAATCTCCAAATATTATGAAGTAAGAGATAATTAGGTCCTAAAGGCTTCCAGGCCCCTCAAGAATGAGATTAAAAAGCCTATCATAGAAAAATGAAGTTAAGGAGCCAAGCACTTGGTGGCTCACACCTGTAATCCTAGCTACTCCAGAGGCTGAGATCTAAAGATTGCAAATCAAAGCCAGCCTGAGCAGAGAAGTAATGAGATTCATATCTTCAATGTACCACCAAAAACTGGAAGTGGTGCTGGGGTTCAAAGTGGTAAAGCTCTAGCCTTGAGCAAAAAAGGTCAGAAACAGTGCCCAAGCTCTTACTTCAAGTCCCACAACCAAAAAAAAATTCCCTGCCATGCATTAAAATAACATCTTTCTAGTCAAACCACACAGTCCTGGTGTCAGGGGATCACAGGTGTCAAACCTGTCTGTCTGTCTACCCACCCATTCATCTATCTATCTATCTATCTATCTATCTATCTATCTATCTATCTATCTATCTATCTATCTATCTATCT
>NW_012273807.1:0-2566 GCF_000151885.1 Dipodomys ordii
CCCCTCTGTACAGTATTTTCACAATTAAAAAAAAAAGTAACAGGGCCCAGAAAAACAAAGGTGAGAGTCAGGTCAGGTGGAGGCATCCAATCAGTAAAAAGCACATATGCAATCCTTCCGTTTTAACCAATAGAGAAGTAAGATTAGCTACATGCTTACAGTTAGTTTATGATTTGTGGTTTTGTCCTATAAAAACTAGCCTGTAAGACTGGGAGGGGTCACTCTCTCCATAGAGATGGCCCTGATAGGTCAGTTCAATTCTCGATGCTTGGTTTGAAATAAAGCTTTGGTTAACTTTCACTTTGTATCATCCTTGATCCTTTGATCACGAACCTTATCACCACTACCTAAGGAGAAAAAAAGAAAAAGAGTAACTAGAAATAGACTGGATATTTTTATCTACTAAGAACATTTTTCCAGAGAAAAATTTACAGAGCTACTAAATCTCTTCTTGTCACTTGCCTAAAATTTAATATATGGCTTCCATAAAATTAGTATCTGAACATAAGCAAATATGCTCTATACTCTTTCTTGGAGAGTCTGTATATCCTTTCCCTATACCTTTGAGATATATACTTTCTCTAGGATCAGAGAATCATTTCCTTGAAAGGCAAACTTTGAGGATCACTGGTAATTAATTCAAATTATTCTATGAGTTTTTTTTTTAATTGTTTTGCTTTTTGTGCTTCTCCTGGGGCTTGAACTTAGAGCGTGAACACTGTCCCTGAGCTTTTTTTTAGTAATAATATATATATATATATATATATTATTGTAAAGATACTGTACAGAAGGGCTCAGTTACATGAATAAGGTAATGAGTACATTTCCTATCGAGCATTGTTACCCCTCCTTTGTTTTTCCCCTACCATACCTTCCCTCCCTACCAACTCCGCCCCCGCCCCCAAGCTTTTTTGTTCAAGGCTAGTGTTCTACCATTTGAGCCACAGCTCTGCTTCTCAATTTTTGGTGGTTAACTGGAGATAAGTTCCTGCTCACGCTGGCTTCAAACTGTGAACCTCAGATCTCAGCCTCCTTAGCAGCAAGGGTTACAACTTGAGCTACTGCTGCCTGGCTTTATGAGGTGTTTGGAGGTTTTATTTTTGGTAATACTGGGGCTTGAGTTTATGGCTTCATGCTTGCTAGGCAGACATTCTACCATTTGAGCTACCCCTCTAACCCTTTTGTGCTTTAGTTATTTTTCAAGTAGGGTCTTGCATTATTATCATGGGCCAGTTTGGATTTTGATCATCCTACCAATGCCTTCCAATTGCAGCACACACCACAACGAACAACTTGCTATTTCAGATTGGTGTCTTGATAACTTTGTGTCTGGGCTGACCTTGAACCAAGATATTCCCAATTTCTACCTCCTCAATAGGTGGAAATATAGGTATGAGCCACCATATCAATCTGCTTATTTGTTTTTGGTTTGAGTTTGAAGGAGTGTGAGGCTTTTTTATTTCTCATGTTGAAATCATTCTCTTGCTGTTTTAATAAATTTCAAACATTTTCTTCTATAGGTTATCTTTTCATAGTGTTGATTGTCCTCTTTGCTGTGTAGAAGCATTTTAGTTAGGTGCAATTTCATTTTTGCTTATTTTGCCCCTGTTTTATGAGGTCATATCCAAAAAATATCTTTGTCCACACCAATATTCTAAAGCATTTTTCTTATATTTTCACCTAGTAATCTCATTGTTTGGTGATCTTACATTTAATTCTTTTTATCCATTTTGAATTAGTTTTTGCATGTGTTAAGAGAGGGATCTAGTGTCTTCTGCCTATGTATATCAAGTTTACACAGCACCATTTATTGAAGAGATTTTCCTTTACTCATAGCCTTTGCTTAAATCAGGTTATGGTAGCTCATGTCTATAATCTGAGCTACTCAAGAGGCTGAGATCTGAGGATCACAGTTTGAAGACAGCTGGGGCAGTAAAGTCCAGGAAACTCTTATCTACAATTGACCATTAAAAAAAAAAGCCAGAAGTAAAGCCCAGTGCCGGTGGCTCATGCCTGTAATTCTAGCTACTCATGAGGCTAAGATATGAGGATCAAGGTTCAAAGCCAGCCTAGGCAGGAAAGTCCGTGACACTCTTATCTCCAATAAACCACTAGAAACCGGAAGTGGTGTTGTGGCTCTAGCAGTAGAGAGCATGCCTTGAGATGAAAAGCTGAGGGACAGCACCCAGGCTCAGAGTTCAAGCCCCATAACTGACACACACACAAAAAAGCCAGAAGTAGAGCTGTGGCTCAAGTGCTAGAATGCTAATCTTTGGGAAAAAAAAAAAACACAAAAAACCTCAGGGACAGTTCCTAGGCTCTGAGTTCAAGTCAAGAAAAAAATCAGTCAGCTGAAAATATATAAGGTTGGGCTGGGAAGGTGGCTCAGCGGTAGAGTGCTTGCCTTGCATGCATAAGGCCCTCAGTTCGATTCCTCAACACCACATAATCAGAAAAAGCTGGAAGTGGGGCTGAGGGTCAGGTGGTAGAGCACTGGTCTACAGATGAAGAGCTGGGGGACAGCGCCCAGGCCCAGAGTTCAGGCCCCACAACCGGCAAAAAAAAA
>NW_012273808.1:0-1802 GCF_000151885.1 Dipodomys ordii
GGGGAAAAACCAGTTGTTTAAAGATACAGGTGGACCTGTTGCAACAATGAGAAGTACAAGTTGTCATGTCCAAAACGAGCTTTACAACGTTGGTGTGGGGGGGAAGGGGGGGAGGAGAAAGATTGGGATGGGGGGGGAGGGGGGAGGCTGGGAAGGGATGTGAAGGGTAAACAAAGGAGGAGGCTTCAATGCTTGGTAAGAAATGTACGCATTATCCTGCCCATGTAATTGTAACCCCTCTGTAAAGTATCTTCACAAATAAAATAAAAAAAAAAACCCAAAATACAACAACAAACTCTACCTGCTCCAGCTGATTGCTAGCCAGTGTGAATGCTGATTGGCTGAGCTTAAAGAGGGGCGTGGCCAGAGTTACTGGCCTTCAGTGGCATGGGCCCTGGGGCATTCAGTAGAGGAAGGGCTCCAGCTGGTCCCAGTCTCAAATCTGAGCCTTTAAGGCAGGTGTTTGACTCAGAGTGTCTGTGCTGTCTGAAGACTGCTCTGTGGCTTTGATCCTTTATCCTCCAGGAGGATGATGGAGGCCCCCAGCTGTGTGCTATTAGAGACTGAAGAGGAGAACCAGACCCCTGGCTGGGTTAGCCTTGGCTTATGGAGAGAGGTCCTCGAGGTCAATCTGGATAGCTTGGATATGGAGTGAGCAGCTCCCTCCACCTGCACACAAAGCCCCCACCTGGATGTGCACCTAGCCAGCCCCTAGACTTCAGGAACTTTCTGTGGCAAACCTTCTGGGTTGATGCAGAAGGATGAGTGGAGGTATTTACTTCTTGGCACTGAGGGTGATGGTGATGATGAGGATGGTATCAATAGTGAAGGTGACGGGAGCGACAGTGGTTCCAGTTTGCTAAAGTCGTCCACAGATCCTGTAATTACAGGATTTGACTTTTGTGTTTTTTCTCCAGTACTAGTTTTGAACTCAGGGCCTTGCGTTTGCCTAACCAGCCACTTACGCCACATTCCCATACCTTTATGCATTAGATATTGGTTAGGGAGGATGGCTAAGTTTTTTGGGTTTTTTTGTTTTTGTTTTTTGGGTCTGGTCGTGGGGCCTGAACTCTGGGCCTGGGTACTGTCCCTCAGCTCTTCAGCTCAAGGCGAGCGCTCTACCACTTGAGCTACAGCACCACTTCTGGTTTTCTGGTGGTTTATTGGAGATAAGAGTCTCAGGGTCTCTCCTGCCCGGGCTGGCTTTGAACCGCAATCCTCAGATCTCAGCCTCCTGAGTAGCTAGGATTACAGGCGTGAGCCACCAGCGCCCGGCAATTTCAACTTTCTTGTAGCTGGGATGACAGGCATGTTCCATTGCACACAGCTGGTGGTTAAGATGGGGTCTTGTGAACATTTTCCCTGGCCTGATCGTGTACTTCAATCCTCCTGATTTCTGCCTCCAGAGTAGCTGGGGTTACAGGTAGGAGCTACTGTGTCTGGCCTTATCTTGGTCCTTTTTAGAGTAAGAAAGCCACCTTTATTCATATGGGAGGTGGCGTGAGGTGGCTCAGAGGGGGACATTTTTTAAAATTTTATTTGTGAACATACTGTACAGAGGGGTTACAATTACATGGGCAGGATAATGCGTACATTTCTTACCAAGCATTGGAGCCTCCTCCTTTGGTTTACCCTTCACATCCCTTCCCAGCCTCCCCCCTCCCCCCTAATCCCAACCCTTCTCCTCCCCCCCCTTCCCCCCCCCCTGGAACCGACGTTGTAAAGCTCATTTTGGACATGACAACTTGTACTTCTCATTGTTGCATCAGGTCCACCTGTATCCTTAAACAACTGGTTTTTCC
>NW_012273809.1:0-1142 GCF_000151885.1 Dipodomys ordii
AAAAGCCCGAAGTGGCGCTGTGGCTCAAGTGGTAGAGTGCTAGCCTTGAGCTGAAGAGCTGAGGGACAGCGCCCAGGCCCAGAGTTCAGGCCCCATGACTGGAACCCCCAAAAATAACTAAAAATAAATAAATAAACAAATAAAAAACAAGAAGAGTAGCCTCTACCTATCATCCTTACTTAGAGGACTGAAACTTCTACGATCTGGTTCAAGGCCAGCCAGAAGAGCCAAATCCATGAGACTCTTATCTGTAGCTAATCAGCAACAAGCAGAACTATAAGCTCTGGAGGTTCAAATGGTTGACCACTAGTCATGAGTAAAAAAGCTGAGTAAGAGTGCAAGGCCCTGAGTTCAAACTCTGGTACAAAGAAGAATCAGGGAGCTGGGCACCAATGGTTCATGTCTATAATCCTAGCTACTCAAGAGGCTGAGATCTGAAGATCACAGTTCAAAGCCAGTCCAGGTAGAAAAGTCCCCAGGAGACTATATCTCCAACTAACCACTCAAAAACCAGAAGTGAAGCCGTGACTCAAAATGGTAGAATGCTAGCCTTGAGCAAAAAACGCTCAGGGACAAGCACCCAGGCACTGAGTTCAAGCTCCATGACTGACAAAAAAAAAAAAAAATTAAGTATCAGGGATACTAATCTAGTAATTTTCCTTGCTTTGAGAACCTGTTCCCACTAACTCTTCTTTCTTACCTTTTTTCTTAGTAAGCTTACTCTAAAAAAAAAAAAAAAGTAAAAGTACTAGAAGGCAGGATTCCAGCTTAGGAGTATCCACAAAATGGCTTTGAGGAGCACACAGTCAGAAATAATCTGGGCTGGGATTGTAGATCAGGCCTTGAGTTTCATCCCCAGCACTGTAAAACAAAACTTTTTTTTTTTTTTGTTGGTCCTGGGGCTTGAACTCTGGGCATAGGTATTGTCCCTCAGCTCTTCAGCTCAAGGCTAGCACTCTACCACTTGAGCCACAGCGCCACTTCCAGCTTTTTTCTCTTATGTGGTGCTGAGGAATCGAACCCAGGGCCTCAGGCATGCAAGGCAAGGCTCTACCACTGAGCCACCTTCCCAGCCCCTTTTGTCTGCCTATGCTAACTTCAAACCCAATTCTCAGATCTTAGCCTCCTGAGTAGCCAGCAGG
>NW_012273810.1:0-3069 GCF_000151885.1 Dipodomys ordii
AAAAAAGGAGGAGGCAACAATGCTTGATAAGAAATGTACTCATTATCTTGCCCATGTAATTGTAACCCCTCTGTACAGTATTTTCACAATAAAAAATTTATAAAAAGATTATAAACATTTCTGTTCTTTTTTGCCTATCATAATTTGCAAGATACTTCCAGGGTTACAGCCTGGAAAGTAGGAGGTCTTTTTTTTTTTTTTTGCATTGTGAATAGTTGGAAAGGGCAAAGGTTGTAAATATACACAAATGAGGATCATATTCTGATATGACACGTTTACCTGACATGCTTCCATATTCCAGAAAGTACCTTGCAAATTGTGGGAGAAGTGGGTCACGAAAGCTTGTGGAGATGTCAAACTACAGTGCCTAACTGCTCTTATCTCTTAACATGTCATGGTCAGTGATCATTAAGGTTCTCTGATTTTGCCCAAAACATTGTGGAAATCCAAACTCACTGCCAATCATCACTTAGAATTACCATTGTCTTTTGGAGCAGTCACCATAGCAACAGTAGTGAATTCATTAAAAGTATGGTAGATTCCCTGATACACTAAAACAAATATGCACATTTGTAGGATGGAAACTTTAAGTTTTCCACTTGCTTTTATAGGATTCAAATGAAACCTAAACAAAAAAAAACAACCTTACTTTTTCCTTATGGAATGGCAAAGGATATCAAGCTTTTTCCCTAAGAAAATGCATATCTGAAAAATATTTCCAGTGAAAAGCTGAATATTTTATTTGGTTATATTGACCAGTTAAAAAATAAGAATAATGATGACTGCACGGACATACTCTATAGAAGAGTTATGTAAATTAAGAGAAGGTCTGCAGCTGTTTACCTACAAACCAACTGATGTGCCTAGAATTCCTAAAGTAGCATTACTGTAGAGTTACAGTATTATTATTATTCTTTCAAATATAAACTAATTACTTTAAATCAAGTAACTTAAGTAACATATACTCTTATTTTTACCCTAGTATTTTTGTTTTTGGTCTTCCATGTCTATTTTCATCCTTTATTGTGACAAGAGATTGGAAATACTGCTATTTATCATTTCTATAAAATATAATTTCTCCTTTGTTGCTATCAAGCATGAGTGGGACTCTCTTGTACCTGATACTACCAACAAAAGTGGACATTTCTTCAATGGTGATAGTGTGGATTTTTTGTTAGTGTCTTATTTAGAGTTTTTTCCCCCTTTTTCTTCTTTCTAGTTGGTGCTATTAGAACATTCTCTCAATAATAAGTGTTAGAAACTTAGTTGCCAGTGTGATAGTCTTGAGAGGCAAGAGAGTAAAGAACTCTCATGGATGGATCAAGGCCATTATTACCTTGTTATCACAGGAGTGTGATAACAAATCATGACTTTGACCTCTTTCCCTATCTTTTGATGCTGTAACTATCCTATGTTATAAGACAGCAAGGAAGTCCTCACCAGATGTAGCCCCTGAATCAGAGATTCCAGAACTTTTAGCTTATAGACTTTGAGCCAAATAAACTTCTATTGTTTATAAATTAGTCTGTGGTAGTGTGTTGCAGCAACAAAAAGAAAATTAAGGCAGTTAAATTTACCAGATAGGTAAAAAATAGGTACTTTACACACTGTGTGTCCTATGTATTCATGGTTTCCCCCTTTATTATTTCTAGTTTAGTGAACCCCTTGGATTTACTTTTAAGACACTTTACTCATTCTGTTTGAAATCTACAAAATCTTGCAAGTTGGTCATTCTTTTTTTCAGCCTAAATCAGAGTGATTAGTCCATAGTCACTAAATTGAAAAATTGAAGAACTACAATACAAATTTTGTTTTCTACTTTGAGTGTGTTACCTATCTTAATGGAAATTGATCTTTGTTGTCACAATCAAATGAAGTGAGCACTGTCCATCCCTTAGTAAACATAAACCTAAACACAGTAATGTGGCTTTGCTTCTTTAAATCAGAATTCCCTCCTATATAGAAGCCAATATCCTTTGGAGTGCCATCTGTCACTCCATATAAAAAGTTCCTTTGTTTAAATTTTTTTTTATTGTAAAGATACTGTACAGGGGTTACAGCTACAGGAGTAAGGTAATGAGTACATTTCCTATTGAGCATTGTTATCCCCTCCTTTGTTTTTCCCCACTATCTCTTCCACCCCTCTCCTCCCCTCCCCCCCCCCAGGGAAATTGTAAAGTTTTCAACATAGTGTCTTGTACGTCTCACTGTTACAATGGGTCAACCTGTATCCTTGTTTCAGCATTTTGTTATTTCCCCTTCCCTCTCCAAATTGGAAAAATGTATATACAAGATGCAGGGCACCAGAATCAAATATAGTGACAACAGGGGTTATAGCACAGGGGAAAGAATATACAAAAGAAACAAAAAATCACATAGTACATTTAAAACAACAGCAACAAAGAAAAAAACACTTGTGTCCATATTTTGGGATTCATTTCACTTAGCATCATCTTATATGGTCATAGATACATAGCTTTTGAAATTTGCTGCTCATCTGGTAGGATTACCCTAGATGTATACTAGTTATTGCAAATAAGGGAAACCATGGTGGAGGAAATGATCTTTTATTTTTCAACTCTACCTAACTCCTTTCTACTCTTTTCTCTCCCACTGTCTCTTATATGCCTTTTTTAGAGTGAAGAGTAAAATATATGTTCAAGTTCAATTTCTACTTTCATTTCAATACTCAAGTGTACATGTATTGTGAAATTTCCATCTGAGTCATTTTTTCTAATTACATGAATGGGTGGTAATAAAACAGAATATATATGATGTCTGAAACAGTAGATACTTTGTAAATATTGGTTTTCTTCTCTTTGTGCAAAAATCAGGTCTTACAATCTCATGTCTCATGAACTCAAAGAATGTCACCAAAACTACATTTAATTTGATGCCTAGCAGTACCCATTAGAGAGCAATTAATGTCTTTTGTGTTCTTTGCCACACTATGCATTTGTTGTTTGTTTACTGAACACAGCTTCTTTCTGGACAGGAAAAGAAAAAGTCTTGATATTCTACCTTTGCTGTTGCTTATTTTTTTATTTATTATTATTTTTGTGGGGGGGG
>NW_012273811.1:0-3905 GCF_000151885.1 Dipodomys ordii
TTTCTTTCTTTCTTTCTTTCTTTCTTTCTTTCTTTCTTTCTTTCTTTCTTTCTTTCTTTCTTTCTTTCTTTCTCTTTCTTGTACAGGTACTGGGCTTGAGCTTAGGGCCCAGGTGCTGTCTTTTAGCTTTTTTTTTTTCCACTCAAGGCTAGTGCTCTATCACAGTTCTACTTCTGGGTTTTTGGTGACTAATTGGAGATTTGTTCTTATCAATTTTCAAGCCTGTCTTTGAACCATTATCTTCCAACCTCAACTTGTAAGTAGCTAGGATTACAGGCAGGAGCCACAGGCACCTGGCAGAAAGTGATTCCTTTCTGCTCCTGACTGCTTAGAAGCAAGAAGCCTTGATCTGCCTTGAGCAGGGGCATCCTGGCCAAAATAGTCTTCAAACACTGGTGACTTAAATAATCTGGGTCCCCAGGACCAGTTGAGGTGGGGGGCAGCTGCTACTTCAGAGAACATGCTTTGAAGAGAGTACTTCTGTGTGCATTTCCAAACCATAGTGCAAATTTATCTCCAAAGAGAGGACCTGTAATCTACTTTCTTTTTTTCTGTTTTTGTCTTGTTTTTTTGACCTTGCTGCAGCCCTGCCTGTGGGAGTCATTTTAAGACATGATGTGTGAGGGAGGCAGAGGTGTTTGTTCTTTGAATGACTTGTTACATTTAAAGCCGGATGTCCTCGGAAATGTTGGTGAGCTCTGGCAGCCACTTTGGTTCAATGGGGCATACACTGTATTCATGATCACTAAGTGGGAAAGTCTTTGGGGTTTGCAATGATGGATTCAGGCCTGGGTCTGGACTTCTGAATGTGGAGAAATTCTTACCTGAAAAACAAGCCTTCAGTGAAAGAAATTTCCCTTTGGAAATTTCCATTAAATTACTTGTCTTAAATTTTAAGTCTTTGTATATACTGATTATTTTTTCTTTCAGGTACACTTAGTCTTTTGAACAGAGATGGGGGAAAGGGAAAAAATGAGGCTATTTTAAATATAATCTCACATGTCTTTGTCTATCTGTCTGCTCATTATGTTCGTTTTTCAAACAGGGTCTCACTACTATTCAGGCCCCGGCTGGCCTGGATTTCTATCCTCCTGTCTCAGCCTGCCAAATGCTAGGATTACAGGCATGGGCCATCAAACTTGGTATTGTGTGTGACTTCTAAGCTAAGACATAGTGTCGGGTGACAGAAGCTATCACACTCTATCTCTGCTTAGTGTAGCAAATATAGGAACTATAGGTACATGTTACTGTCAAAAGATGTGACAGTGTAGATGCCTGATGGTAAGAAGTGTACCTGATCCTAGCCCGGAGTTGGCCGTTCATGCCTGTAATTCTAGCTATTCAGCAGGCTGAGATCTGACTATCATGAGTTGAAGCCAGCATGAGCAGGAAAGTACTTGAGACTTTTTTCTTTTTTCTTTTCTTTTTTGCTGGTCCTGGAGTTTGAGCTCAGGGCCTGTGCACTGTCCTTGAGCCTCTCTGTGCTCAAGGCAAGTGCTCTACCACTTGAACTACAGTGCCACTTCAAGCCTTTTCTGTTTATGTGGTAGGGAGGAATCGAACCCAGGGCTTCGTGCATGCTAGGCAAGCACTCTACCACGAAGACACATTCCCAGCCACTACTTGAGACTCTTATCTCCAATTAATGAGCAAAAAGCCAGAATTCGAGCCGTGGCTCAAGTGACAGAGTACTAGCCTTGAGGGGGGAAAAATAAAAGAAGTTCATAGACAGTGCTCAGGCTTAAGACCCGGATGCCCAGTCCCTGAGTTCAAGCCCCAGGACTGACACACAACAAAAGGCATACCTGGTCTTGCAGGCAACAATGGCATTAACTTAGAAGAAATGGCCTTCCCCTCAGCCAAGACTGTTTTTGAATAACCCCTAAGCAAAATGACTGTGGTTTATGAAGATATATGAAAAGACTGAAAAACCAAATAAATAGCATGCATCTGTTGACTGTTTGCTGTAGCTCACGTGATCTCCTCAGGCTCAGCAGCATGACCTCACACATTTAGTTAGGTAAACATGATCTGCAGAGGCCCAAGCACATCTCCGGAGCTAGACATCTGGCATTAAAAAGCAAAGATCACAGCCAAGCCTTATGGCATATGCCTATAATCCCAGCACTCAGGAGGCTGAGACAGAAGGATCATGAGTTTTCTAGGCAAGCAAGATCCTGATTCAAACAGCCAAAAAACAAAGAGCTCATAACTTCTAAAGTAACTATTTCTGGGTTCTGATTGTTTTGACATGCCTATTTGTTGTTTCTTGGCCATTTTGTTGGGTATTTAACATGTATTTGCTCTAGATAGGTGGATCTAGATCCAAAGAGCAGGCAATGCCATTCAGAAAACACTTCTACCTCATTCTTGTATGTTGTGTTAAGTTGGCTCCCAGTGGCAGCAACTAAGATAGAGCGAAAGCTTCAGGTGCCTGGATTTGTTGGAGAAAGGCTCTCAGAATTCCGTGATGTTGTGTGACTACTGAAAAAGGTGCAATTTTAGATTTGCCTAGGGGTGGAAACAAGCAGGCCAGGGGAGAAATTTTAGAGGGTGAAGATGTCTCAGAGTTGGTGATACATAAATAAGGGTCAGATGGTGTGAGCATGGGAACAAGTAGAAGAAAGGGCATATGCAAAGGTCCTGAGGTAAGTATTTGATTACCATTGCTTACAAACCAACTAAAAGAGACCACTTGAGCTGAAATGGAATGTACCAGAGAAGGAAAGGAGACAAGACAGGTGTCAATAACAGGTAGTGGTGGGCCTGGTGGGCTCTGGTGGAAATGGGGATTCTACTTTGATTCATTGGAGGGACCACAATTTCCTTTGTGACCCTCAGCACTGTCACCTGTCCACCAGATCATCTGTGAAGCAGATAAAGGGCTCAATGTTCTCCCAAGTCATGGCACTCCCAGGGTTCTATAGCTCTAAAAGGAATACACTTTATTTCCTTTCCTGCCCACAATTAATAGGCACTGTGAACTCCCTCAGAATGAGAACCCATAACACTGTTGTAGATTAGGGGACATTTTTGTTAAGAAGTCATGCTATTTAGCAAGCAAGTTGAGGTTCTCAATACCTCTCAGAGACTGACCTGACAGTAACAGCCAGTCACAGACATGGCTTCCTTTCCAGCTGTGTGCGTGTGTGTGTGTGTGTGTGTGTGTGTGTGTGTGTGTGTGTTGGGGGGTGTCCTGGAGATTGAACTCAGGGCTGTGGGCTCTGTCCCTGAGCTCTTATACTCAAGGCTAGTGCTCTACCACTTCCAGTTTTCTGGTGGTTTATTAGAGATAAGAATCTCATGGACTTTCCTATCTGGGCTGGCTTTGAACCACGATCCACAGATTTCAGCCTCCTGAGTAGCTAGGATTGCAAGCATGAGCCACCAGCACCTGGTTTCCTTCCTGTGTTAAAGTTGGAAATTGACAAGTGGCAGTTTCCACCCAGTTGTTTAAGATGACTGTGGTAACATCAAAACAATCTGAAAAGAAAGTGTTTCCGGTTGCCAGATGCAAGGGTGTGGCAGAGTGGAGAAAATGATATTAGCTTCTTACTTGCCTTTAGTAGCATAACAGGGGTGGACCTGCTGGAAGGAGGAATGAGTGCAGCCGCATGTGGTATGCCATGGATCCACCATAAGAGGAAAGGCACACAAAATTCTTCCAGTCTTGCTTTCCCTCCCTCCCTCTCTCTCTTTCTTGCTTTCCCTCCCTCCCTCTCTCTCTTTCTTGCTTTCCCTCCCTCCCTCCCTTCCTCCATCCTTTCCTTCTTCCCCTCCCTCCCGCCCTTTTTTTTTTTGTCTAAGATTGGACTTGAACTCATTACCTGACACTTTTGCTCATTGGCTAGCATTCTCCCAACTGAGCCACGCCTCCTCCTCCAGCCTTTCAAAGCAAGTTTTTG
>NW_012273812.1:0-2335 GCF_000151885.1 Dipodomys ordii
CCTTCCTTCCTTCCTTCCTTCCTTCTCCCCCTTCTGCCCCTCTCTCTTTTGTGGCAGTACCAGAGTTTGAATTCACTTCAGCCACATCCCCAGCTCTTTCTATTTATTTGTGTTACTTTTAGGTGGAATCTTGCCTTTTTGTTTACGCCAGCCTGTCTTCAATCATCCTTCCTATACCTCCCTTATGACACAGATAACATAAAACACACTTCCTGGCTTGTTGGGTGAGACAGAGTTGTGCTAAGGCCTGAGCAGGCCTTAAATCTTGATCTCCTTGATCTTTGCGTTGGAATGGCTGAAATTATAAACATGATTCACCATACCTGGCGTCTGCTATTATTTATTCCAGTTAACTCTTTTAAAGCTGATGGAGGGGTAGGGGCCTTGTTCTGCCACCCATTCAGTGTGAAACTTTGTTGAAATGCAGTAAGGTCATTGGACCTTCTTAATGATATGATTTGTGAGTAGAGGAACCATAGAGCGTTTGGAGAAAGGAGATATGAAAATAAAGCAATGTCCTGAAGTTCTCTAAAGGTGATTGACATCTAGTCTTCCATTGTTGTTTATACCTATGTAAAACATTTTCTTTTTAACCATACAGGAGTTTGAATTCAGGAGCTTTACACTTGCTGGACAATTGTTCAAGCCATGCCTTCAGCTTGTCTTGCTTTGGTTTAGCTTTAGTTTCAAATAGGGTCTGTCTTTTGCTTGAGGCTGACCTCAGACCTTGGACTTCCTACCTTAGTCTCCTTTGTATCTGGGATAACAGATGTGAGCTACCATATCTGTGGAGTTAATCTGTAGTTCCAAATTCTATATTTGTATTATGCTGAGTATCATTCAAGATAAAAATAAAGCAACTAACAGGTAAAAGTGAGTATTGTAAACATCATAATCTCATACCTTCTCGGAGACTGGAATGAAAATAGAAACTAGGACATGTTCTGGCTTCAGACTTGCATTTGTTGCTCCAGACAGAAAATGATCATTTAAAGGAATTTGCTGCACTCCTTCTGTTAGAAGAAAATAAAGGCATTTTATCCAAAGGTTATGTACCATTGAAATGATTTTATACTTTATTAAATCCAGCTGTATTCTTCTTCTAGAAATCAAATGGAACGAATAACCACAAACAATATTTTGACTGTCCCTTGATCTGATTGTATCAGATGTGTTTGACCCCTGTCTTAGAAAAAAGTTTTCTATCTGTTCTAATAGGCTTAGACTCCTACAGTTTATAAGAAGCATGCCATGTAGGTTATAGTGTGTGGTTTACCAGATAGATTGATGGAAATCAGTGTGAAAATGTGACAGTGTCTGAAAGCCAGTGTGCAGTGGGGGACACCTGTGAGGGAATGTGAAGAGTTGGGATATCTGGAGACAGATGCTGGTGAGCATGGTACTTGTGAGGACTGTGACATCAACAAAATAAAATTCCCATGCAGCAGTAATGCCAATGCACAAATCAACACTAAGCTGTTGTGATGATTTCACACCCATATGCTAGGTGATGCAACCAAATGTCACAGTCCTGGTTGACCCATTTATTGGAAGGAGGCTGTTCTCCTCATACCATTTTGGGGAATTCTTTAGGGGAATCTTCCTTTAGGATCTGGGTGGCACTACATTCTTTATCCTTTAAAGGTGGGATTGTTTATACTAAGAGGTAAAAGATTCAGAAGCCAGCTTGACAGAAAAAGCAATAGGTTGAACAGACTGGTTTTGCTTATGTGGTTTGTGAGTCAGGGAGAATTTTGCTGTTTCCTGTTTTACTTTCCTGGGCAGGTCCTGTTGAAACTTCTCCCCCCAACTACATTTACCTGACTTGGTCAGTGTAAAATTCAGGTTTTTAAATTATATTAAGTGAAGTAAGCCAAGCCCAAAGAAACATAGGTCCCATGGTTTCCCTTATTTGTAATATCTAGTATATGTATGAGAAAAGCAGAAAAGGTCAGATAAGGTGATGTTAGAAAAATGAACCCTAAGATATGTATTCAAATGTTTTTTTTCTTTCATGTGATTGTTTCTAATGCATTTATAAGATTATTTCTTTGTTGCTTTGTATGTCCCTCCCCCACAGTATACCCCTGCTTTCACTGTATTTGATGTCTGTATAATTTGTGGAGGGGAAGGGGGAAAACAAGTCGTTTAACTAAGGATACAGGTGGACCATTGCAACAATGAGAAGTACAAGTTGTCATGTCGAAAACGAACCTTACAACTTTGGTGGGCGGGGCGAGGGGGAAGGATGGGATGGGAAGGGGAAACAAAGGAGGAGGCTACAATGCTTGATAAGAAATGTACTCATTATCTTGCCCATGTAATTGTAACCCCT
>NW_012273813.1:0-3533 GCF_000151885.1 Dipodomys ordii
GCCTTGCATGCCTGAGGCCCTGGGTTCGATTCCTCAGCACCACATAAGAAAAAAGAAAAAAGCCAGAAGTGGCACTGTGGCTCAAGTGGTAGAGTACTTGTCTTGAGCTGAAGAGTTGAGGGACAGCACCCAGGCCCAGAGTTCAGGCCCCATGACCGGACCCAAAAAAGGAAATATGTAGATGTACATTCTCCTGTTTTTCAGTTCTCACTGTAGCTAAGATGACAGATGTGTGCCTCCACACAATTACTTTCTGTTGAGAAAGAATCTTGTGTACTTTCCTGCGCTGGCTGGCCTGGAACTACAATCTTCCCAAGCTAAGCCTACAGAGTAACTGGAAGTATAGACATGAGCCACTGCCACCTGGCTGAGGGGGTGAATCTGACCAAGTACATTATATACATATATGGAAATATCACAACTAAACCCTTTTGTACAATTAATAAGCTAATAAAAATACCAAGTAACAACACTCCTGAATTTGTCTCTTTTCATTCATAACTTTTGAGGTTACATGCATATGACAATCTTTTGTGTGTGATTGGAGTGGGGAGCCCTGGGACTTGAACTCATGGCCTGAGTGCTACTCCTGAGCTTATTTGCTCAAGGCTAACACTCTATCACTTGAGCCAGAGCTCTACTTCTGGCTTTTTTTTTTTTTGGCAATTAATTGGAAATAAAGAGTCTCATGGACTTTCTAGCCCTTGCTGGCTTTGAACCACAATCCTCACATCTCAGCCTCCTCACAGCTAGGATTATAAGCATAAACTACCTGTACCTGCACAGTTATCTTTCTATAATGTAAAATTCTTTCAGAAAATTACAGCTTACAACACATTATATAGATTATAATTAGAACCATTTTCAAACTTTCTTAGGATTGAAATCTAAAATACATGTAGAAGAACAAACAAAACTTTTACCCTGCTTACAAACTTCTAGTTCAGGGATAGACAGATGCATATATACACACCCACATATATATGACAGACCCAGTGTAGAATATGTTAATTGTAACACCTTGGGAGGGGTATATTTGCGAATTTATTGTACAATTCTTTTTGTTGTTGTCAGTTGTGGGGCTTGAACTCTGGGCCTGGGCGCTGACCCTGAGCTCTTCACCTCAAGGTGAGTGCTCTACCACTTGAGCCACAGCTCCACTTCCAGTTTTCTAATGGTTAATTGGAAATAACAGTCTCATGGACTTTCCTTCCCAGGCTGGCTTTGGACCATGATCCTCAGATTTCAGCATCCTGAGTAGCTAGGTTTACAGGTATGAGCTACCAGCACCTGGCTTATTATACAATTCTTCTAGCTCATCTACATATTTCAATTTTTTGAAACAAAATGCTGGGAAAAAAAACAAAAGAAAAATCTCTACTTCGTTTGTCTAAAAAAATCTCAGTGAAGAAGGGTATTAACTGGTTTTAAATATTTAAAGACCTAGGATACTAATGATACAATAATTAGGTTTGACAGATAAATTATTGTTTAAGCTATTGCCTTATGTTATCTAACAAATAAAAAGACAAAAGCTTAGTTTCTTAAAATCTGTCTTCACATAATCACTTCTTGGAAAGCAGTTATTTCAGTTCTTACTTTACTAGCCTTTTCTGGAAAATTCATGAAACAAGTCCAAAGTAAACACCTGCTTGTAGTCAATGAATATTCCTAATGAGTATAACAAATAATTTTATTTGTTGTAAGTGCCATATCACAATAACATTTTTATTAATAGTGAATGTGTTTGGCCTAGTTCTTCCTATAGATTGAAGCAGACAGAGCCCTTTCCTGAGGTAAGATAACTTACGAGGTGGTTGTTGTTTTTTGGTTGGTTGTGGGGCTTGAACTCTGGGCCTGGATGCTGTCCCTCAGCTCTTCAGCTCAAAGCTAGCACACTACCACTGGAGCCACAGCACCACTTTTGGCTCTTTTTGCTTATGTGGTGCTGAGGAATTGAATCCAGGGCCTCAAGCATGTATGGCAAGCACTCTTCCACTGAGCCACTTTCCAGCCTATTTACAAGGTTTTTGAAAATAATTATAAAAATATTTTTAAAATTTGAAAAGTAGTTTTCTTCCAATTTAATATACTCATTAAGGATGTTGGTTAATCATCAATAGTTTTCCAGCTTTGGGCCAGAATTGCTAGCTAATCATTTAGGCAATGCTACTTTGTCTACTATTTGAGACATTATCATGTTTGCATACTATTTATAAATCAAATAATAAAGTACCATTTATGTTTTAGTGGCATTTAAAAATTACTTCCTATCAGGAATTATATTATATATATATATTATATATATATTGTTTGAAGTATTTTACCCTTAAGCACAAAAGGAAAGTGTTCAAGGAAAGGGATTCTGTTGGATTTAGAGTAGCAATTTCAGTTTGGGAGTGGGCATGAGTAGTTTTTAAACAAACATACTTTTGATAGGCGAGCATTGTAAGTGGTATCAGCAGCAGTGAATGAGCATAGAAGAGAGGAGTAACCTGTTAGGCAGGAGCATATTGCTGTTTGGTAGTATGTTTATTTGTATAATAAGCTTAGCACATAATGAATGCTCAGTAAACATTACGGTCACTTTGGCATTTTTATAAAAAGGGTCTTGAGTAATGCATTAACCAGGCACCTTTAGATATGATGAGGAAAGAACAATACCCTTGGGCTGGGAAGGTGGCTCAGTGGTAGAGCGCTTGCCTTGCATGCCTGAGGCCCTGGGTTTGATTCCTCAGAACCACATAAGCAAAAAGAAAAAAAAAGCCAAAAGTGGTGCTGTGGTTCAAGTGGTAGAACGTTAGCCTTGAGCTGAAGAGCTGAGGGACAGCACCCAGGCCCAGAGTTCAGGCCCCACAACCGGACCCCCCCCCAAAAAAAAGAACAATACCCTTTCAAATATAGCCATGTAAAGAATGTCATTCAGGGAAATCTAGGTTATTTGATGGACCTTTTTTTCCCCTCTCACATATCTCATCTTTCTTCCTTGGTTTACTGCAACTAATATATAATTTTTTTTAGAATTTTAAAACTGTCATTATAAAAGTGATGTACAGAGTTGTTATTGTTTCATAAGTCAGGTAATGAGCATATTTCTTTTCTTTCTTTTTTTTGGTTGGTTATGGGGCTTGAACTCTGGGCCTGAGCTCTTCAGCTCAAGGCTAGTGCTCTACCACTTGAGCCACAGCGCCACTTCCAGTTTTCTGGTGGTTTATTGGAGATAGGAGTTTCACGGCCTTTCTTGCCTGGGATGGCTTTGAACAGCGACCCTCAGATCTCAGCCTCCTGAGTAGCTAGGCTTACAGGGATGAGCCACTGGCATCCAGCTATGGATTACATTTCTTTTTGACAATGTCACCCTTCCTTCACTCTGTCCTGTCCCTGTCCACGGTTGTATAGTTCAATTTCAAAGTAGTGTTTACTGAGTATAACTGCTTTGTCCTTCCATTTCTATGCCCCTCAGCCCCTCCCCAAAGACAGATAAATGAACAAATAGAGAGGGGGCTGGGAAGGTGGCTCAGTGGTAGAGTGCT
>NW_012273814.1:0-2519 GCF_000151885.1 Dipodomys ordii
CTTCTGGCTTTTTTCTTTTTGCTTATGTGGTGCTGAGGAATGGAACCCAGGGCCTCAGGCATGCAAGGCAAGCGCTCTACCACTGAGCCACCTTCCTAGCCCCTCCAATTTTTTTTCGTTGGCCATGGGGTCTGAACTCTAGGCCTGGGCACTGTCCCTCAGCTCTTCAGCTCAAGGCTAGCACTCTACCACTTAAGCCACAGCACCACTTCTGGCTTTTTCTGCTTATGTGGTGCTAAGGAATTGAACTCAGGGCCTCATGCATGCAAGGCAAGCACTGTACCACTGAGCCACCTTCCCAGCCTTGAAAATCCAATTTTTTAATGTAATGATTGGCTTGACATACTTTTCAGTAAGAACTGGGTCAACCAAAGAAATATGGTCCCCTGGTTTCCCTTATTTGCAAAAAGTAGTATACATCTAGGATAATCTTACTAGGCCAGCAGAAAAGATACAAAGCTATCTACATATGACCATATAAGATGATGCTAAGGGAAATAAACAAGACAGGAACACAAGAGGTTTTATTTTTGTTGCTGTTGTTTTAATATACTATGTGATTTTTTTGTTTCTTTTGTATGCATCTTGTATATACATTTTTCTAATTTGGGGAGGGGAAGGGAAAATAACAAAATGCTGAAACAAGGATATAGGTTGACTCATTGTAACAATGAGATGTATAAGACACTACTTGAAAATGAACTTTACAACGGGGTGGGGGGAGAGGGAGGAGCTGGGGAGGTGGGGAGGGAAGGGATAGTAGGGGAAAAACAAAGGAGGGGTAACAATGCACAATAGGAAATTTACTCATTACCTTACTCATGTAACTATAACCCTTCTACAGTATCTTTACAATTACATATATATATATATATATATATATATATATATGTATATAGAACTGAGTCAAGTAATAAAGTACTTTTCTAGCAAGCACAAAGCCCTAAGTTGAAATCCCAGTACTGCCAATAAAAATTAAAACTCACAAAGCATTACCAATCACTCACAAAATGTCAAAAAAATTAGAACCAGGGCTCAGTTGAAGAACTGCTAATGTGTGGCCATCAAATCATATCATCATCAGTGCACAGAAACTGCTCTCACTAATAGAGAGATGAATCTACATGATCCACCTCACCATTAAAATATCATCTAACCATTAAAATACAAGTTAGCCAACTTGAGGTCACAACCTAAACATCAAAGGATGATTCCTCCAGCTTATCATCTCCATGGGAGCCACCGGGTACAGTCCATGAAACTGAAACTTTCCAGACCATAACCAGTGCTGAGCCAGGCCCAAATGGAAAGGAAAGAACAATAAAAGGGGCAGGGAGTACACCCAGGGCCAGTAAATCCTGCCTAACGCCTGCCTAGTCCCACATTAAACACTTGCCTGAAAAAAGACTCACATGTAAATAAACATAAAACCGGCATGTTCTCCAGGAGGGGATGTTGTTCAGTGAATGCTTCTAGATCTAAACTCTCACTTTGGAAGACAAGTGGAGTACAAATTGCCCTCTGGATTATTTATACCAATAGCCTGGGCAACAATCAAGATACACTTGTCACAAAGGATTTTTAGTGGTCCCCATAACCATAAACTTGTGCTTGCTTTCATTTGTACTGTTTTGGTTTGGAGATGTGACCTAGCTATATAACCCAACTTGGCCTTGAATGTATAATCTTTCTGCCTCAGCCTCCCAAGTGGTGAGATGATAGGCATGCGCTACCATACTTGTCTATTTTTGCTTTTAAATTCAGTTACCCAGAGGCTGAAGTATAATTCAGTGGTAGAGTGCTACCCTAGAATGTGGGCACTGGATTCAGTCCCCAAAACTATAAAATAATATAGTAATATTATAGCAATAATACTAAGTTGACTACTTGAGTTGATAAGGAATGTTCTGAATGTTTCGATTCAGAAATGGACCTTGAGTCCAATTAAGTTTAGTCAACTGTCCTAAATTGGAGTTGAGAAAATAGACCTTTCACATGTCACTTAAAACTAGGCCAAAGCTATCTCATTACATGAATCCTGCTGCAAGGAAATTGTAAAACATGGTTGTAATCTAATCAATGTTACTTGACTTCCTATTCAAGAAACCAGAATCATGCCACACTTTTTCCTCAATATGAAGCAGATAGACACTGCCTGTGAATAGTCTTCTAATTGGAGATGTATAAAAATAGTCCTAGAGTCAGCAAAGCATTGGATAGAGTTCTTGTATTCAGAGGGCTGTGTTTTTCTAAAAAAGGCACATGTGTACAGTTAGAACATGACACTGTATGTGTCATGTGTGTTATGTGACCTTGCTGAAGTGTACAAGAGGAGTGCATGGGAGAACAGAAAGGAGAAGCTACCCTTCTAGTAATAGTGGCTTCATAGAGGAGCCAACACCACCGTCCTGTCTTTAAAGATGAATAAGAAGTCAGGAGGGGGGACTGGGAAGGTGGCTCAGTGGTAGAGTGTTTGCCTTGCATGCATGAAGCCCTGGGTTCGATTCCTCAGCACTACA
>NW_012273815.1:0-1498 GCF_000151885.1 Dipodomys ordii
AAGGCTAGTGCTCTACCACTTGAGCCACAGCGCCACTTCCGGCTTTTTTCTTTTTGCTTATGTGGTGCTGAGGAATTGAACCCAGGGCCTCATGCATACAAGGCAAGCACTCTACCACTGAGCCACCTTCCCAGCCCCTCTTTTTCTTTTTGGAGACAGGGTCTCCCTGTGGAGCTCAGACTGAAACTTCCCAAGCTGGATTACAGGTGTGCACTACCATATCATATATATATATATATACATATACATATATATATACCATTTATATATATGCTATCATATATATGTGATATGGTAGCACATATACATGCATGTATATTAACAAGGATTTATTTAGCAAAACAGGACAATACAGGGAGACAGAGAGTATAGAGGAGTACCTTGGTCTTCACACAGAGGAAGTAGAAGCAAAGAAGCTCAAAATATTATGTATATATATTGAAACTCTTAAATATAAAGCTTATAAGTTTTTAAAAAAATGTCTTGGGGGGTGTTGGTACTGGAGCTTGTACTCGGAATCTTGTGTTCTCTCTTGGGTTTTTCATTCTAGGCTGGAGCTCTACTACTTGAGTCACACCTCCAATTCCAGGTGTGTGTGTGTTTTTTTTCTGGGTAATTGGTGGTAAGAGTCTCATGGACTTTTCTGTCTGGGTTAGCTTGGAATCATGATCCTCAGATCTCAGCCTCCTGAGTGACTAGGATTACAGGTGTTAGTGAGTCACCAGCAACCAGCCTCTGGGAGATTATTTTTTAAGTTGTAAATATTATTATTTTTAAGTTGTAAAGGTGGGTTAAAATTTTTTTTGGCTGGTCATGGGGCTTGAACTCTGGGCCTGGGCGCTGTCCCTCAGCTCTTCAGCTCAAGGCTAATGCCCTACCACTTGAGCCACAGTGTCACTTCCGGCTTTTTTCTGCTTATGTGGTGCTGAGGAATCAAATCCAGGGCCTCATGCATGCGAGGCAAGCACTCTACCACTGAGCCACCTTCCCAGCCCTATAGATCATTTTAATGAAGAATACCCCTACAACACAGGGAACAAATCCAACCTTAAAAAATAGATAACATGAAACAATTAAAAAAATATGTAAGTCTCCCATGATCAACCCAATCATTACTTAGTTTTTTAAAGCAGCTTCAGCTTCTAACAGTGTAATTAATGAAGACCTAGCAGAAACTTTGGGATCTTCAAAAATTAAAGAAAGAACAGCCAGAGTGTTTCATGAGTTGGCCAATAGCATCCATAAGAACACAAAATCACCAGAGGGTCACAGATGAGGAAATTCAGAGAGGAGGAGGCTAAGGACTGTGTAAGGGCCTTCAGGTATTTTTTTTTTTCTTGGTCGGTCGTGGGACTTGAACTCTGGGCCTGGGCGCTGTCCCTCAGCTCTTCAGCTCAAGGCAAGCGCTCTACCACTTGAGCTACAGCGCCACTTCCGGTTTTCTGGTGGTTTATTGGAGATAGGAGTCTCACGGTCTCTCCTGCCCGGGCTGGCTTTG
>NW_012273816.1:0-1040 GCF_000151885.1 Dipodomys ordii
CTCAAGTGGTAGAGCGCTCGCCTTGAGCTGAAGAGTCGAGGGACAGCGCCCAGACCCAGAGTTCAAGCCCCACGACCGACAAAAAAAAAAAAAAAAGGAAAAAAAAAAGTACATGTCACCCAATATGGAAGAAATAGTTGTAATGTCAAAGGTTGTAGAATTCACAAACTTTATAGACCAAGATAATGACAATTGCCTTGTGAAGGTTAAAATGTGTTTGTGACTTTAACAAAGTATCACTGTCTTACAAATACTGTGAAATTTTATGTAATCATTTAATCTCAAGAAAAAATTATTTTTAAAAAAGTAGCTAAAGCTGGGGGTGGTGGCTCATGCCTGTAATCCTAGCTACTCAGGAGGCTGCGATCTGAGGATCACAGTTCAAAGCCAGCCTAGGCAGGAAAGTCTGTGATGCTCTTATCTCCAATAAACCACTAGAAAACAGGAAGTGGTACTGTGACCCTTATCTTCATTTAATTAGCAAAAGGCAGGAAGCAGAGGTGTGGTTCAAATAGTACCCAGGCTCTAATTTCGTGCTCCATCACTGCACCACCAACAAAAATCCCACAATAAGAAACAAACAAACAAAAAAGAAATGGTAAGACTGAGGGATATAGGGTATAGGTTGAATGTTACTATTCGCAATGCTGTGTGGTTTCTTTGCTAGTCCACACCAGTACCTTTTTCAGGAGTTCCTATGGTCAGTGAATAGAGGAGAAAGCAAGGGCAGCCATGTTTGTTGATTGATCTGCCTGTTAGGCCATCACTAAATGGAAGCAGGTAGTTGCCACCCCATCACTCCACTGTGGTCAAAGCCCCATGTGAAGGCTAGCCTTATGTACACAATTGTGCATGCTACAGCTAGTATCCACTTCATGTGTAAGAAGAGTTGGTCTATAGCCGGGCGCTGGTGGCTCACGCCTGTAATCCTAGCTACTCAGGAGGCTGAGATCTGAGGATCGCAGTTCAAAGCCAGCCCGGGCAAGAAAAATTTTTGATGATGTCCCCCCCCCCCCCCATTTGCCCCCAAATCTTCTGGA
>NW_012273817.1:0-2215 GCF_000151885.1 Dipodomys ordii
GGGGTTATACTCAAGATAAACAAGGACCTCAAAAGATCTGGTGATCCTTAAATCTCTTGAAAGGAAAGAACAAAGCTGTCTGAGAGTTAAGGTGGTATGACCAGTGTCTGGCAGTAGCATGATCAATGACTAAAAACATACTGACTTGAGCTTACCAAACAGGAAGATCATCAAGCAAACTTTTATGATCAATTTGGAAGGCATAAAGCTTAAAACAGGATGGTGATTATTAAGAAACCATGCCAAGTGCAGTGGTTCACATTTGTAATCTATCTACTCAAGAAGCTGGATACACAGTCCATGGCAAGCCCTGGCCACAGGTCTGTGAGAACACTTCTCAACCAGCAAGCAGCTGGGCATAGTGCTACACGTTTTGTCATCCCAGCTTTATGGGAAGCATAAATAGAAAAAATGCTGTCCAGACTGGCCCAAGTGTAAATGAAAGATTATTTGAAAAGTAACAAGCTAAAAAGACTAATGGTGCACCTCACGTGATACAGTGCCTGCCTAGCAAGTGCAAGGCACTGAATTCAAACATCAGGTCCAGTGAATGAATGAAGGAAGGAAGGAAGGAAGGAAGGACAGAAGGAATAAAACAGCATTTAGTAATTCCAAATAGGCATAAGATAGTGGAAGCCAGGCACTTCACAGCTGTTTTGAAACAATCATGACAATATTTTCAAGCACAATAGAGAAGTGTGCCACATGGTTACTTGTCTCTTGAACACTGAGAAACCACCTCCACGTGACCTCCACCCTAGCTGGGGTGAAGAGCTGTCCCAGACTCTCACACTAGAAGAAACAGGTGATCTCATAGGCTGTCACTGAGGATCAGATTATGTAGTATCTTTCCCTTCTTTATATCTGCTTTTTACCCAGTAGGCATGTGGCTTCATAATCCAGGAACAGAAACATTCAGTGTTGCTAGTTTAAATTCCTACGAAGCTAAGCGACAGTTTGTGATCATAAGGGAAGTAAGATAAAGTAAACCCATTCACTGGTGGCTTTTACGTTCAGTCCTCTGCATCTCTCCAATCACTTACTAAGAAAGACTAAGAATGGATGAAGGCAATGTGCAATGGAACAGATTCTTATGTAAAAACTTCAGAATGACTCTGATTTTTCAGACAGCAAGAACTGAGAGCCAAGCAGGAGCCTGCAGTAGGAGTGGCAGTGACGGGAGGGGCCTGCACTCACCTGGGAGCTCACCTGGGGCTGCATCATGGGTCTCATCACAGCAGCAGCAGTAGCATTGGGGGTTTCCATTTTCATTTCAAGTGCCTGCCGGCTCTGATTCAAAAACTGGAGGGAGACAGGATGGTTAATAAGCAAGTGCAGTGCATTAATGAACCCAAACAGCACTGCAAACTCTCAGTACCACCCAGGGAGGTCGTGGTAATAAACAACTGTATGGCTTAAAGAATACATTAGTGGAAATACAAATTTAAAGTTTCCTCCTGAGATTGATCAGGCACTTGAAGAAATAGCTTCTACTTGATGAGAGTAATGTTGAATAAAGTGCTCATCTGTTATCTTTTCCTAAGTGACTTTCAGTGAAATTATATAAACAAGATGATGATACATGAACATAGCTTTCTTGAGTCCTAAACTGACGTTTAAGAACATTCATGAGGGCTGGGAAGATGGCTCAGTGGTAGAGCGCTTGCCTTGCATGCCTGAGGCCCTGGGTTTGATTCCTCAGCACCACATAAGCAAAAAGAAAAAAGCCGGAGGTGGCGCTGTAGCTCAAGTGGTAGAGTGCTAGCCTTAGCTGAAGAGCTGAGGGACAGCGCCCAGGCCCAGAGTTCAGGCCCCACGACTAGACCCCCCCCCCAAAAAAAAAGAACATTCATGAGGGGCTGGGAATGTGGCTCAGTGGTAGAGTGCTTGCCTTGCATGCATGAAGCCCTGGGTTTGATTCCTCAGTAACACATAAACAGAAAAGGCTGGAAGTGGCACTGTGGCTCAAGTGGTAGAGCACAGAGAAGCTCGGGGACAGTGCAGAGGCCCTGAGTCACAGGACTGGCAAAAAAAACAACAACAACAGGGGCTGGGAAGGTGGCTCAGTGGTAGAGCGCTTGCCTTGCATGCATGAAGCC
Source organism: Dipodomys ordii (assembly GCF_000151885.1). Taxonomy (NCBI): domain Eukaryota; kingdom Metazoa; phylum Chordata; class Mammalia; order Rodentia; family Heteromyidae; genus Dipodomys; species Dipodomys ordii. Next base: position 2,100 of record NW_012273817.1, read on the forward strand.
CTGGGTTCGATTCCTCAGCATCATATAAGCAAAAAGAAAAAAGCCAGAAGTGGTGCTGTGGCTCAAGTGGTAGAGCGCTAGCCTTGAGCTGAAGAGCTGAGGGACAGCGCCCAGGC
>NW_012273818.1:0-2470 GCF_000151885.1 Dipodomys ordii
GAAGTGGTGCTGTGGCTCAAGTGGTAGAGCGCCAGCCTTGAGCTGAAGAGCTGAGGGACAGCGCCCAGGCCCAGAGTTCAGGCCCCACGACCAGACCCCAAAAAATAAAAAATAAATAAAATTCATAGCTTATCTCAAAAAAAAAAAGGACCACGGCAAACTAATTTTACTATCGTTTTATCAAACTCAATATACTACAATTCATGTCAGTATGTTATCTCTTTGAAACATTATTAAGGAGATATTTGATATTCTGCCTGTACGATGTCTCCAAAACTCGACATTTCTCATGTTATATCCCAAGTGCGCTTCTGGCCTGTGTAGCTATAATTCTTGTATTAGATGGCAGAGTCTACATGAAAGTCTGTTGGCCTGCTAAACCACTAATCCTGTCACTCCACTTTCCTGCCTAGTATCTTCCCGTTCCCAAATAGCTATTAGGCACATATCTAAATTCCTATAAATAAATAAATAATAAATAAAATGACTGATTTTTATTTACCCTTCTACTTCATCTCTTATCTTTTCTCTCCTTACTCTGCACCTCACAGTCTTTACACCTGTGTACATTTTGTCTGTTCTCTTGCTAACGTGGCCTGATCATTATGAGGTATTTCTAAGAGGCATCTAGGACTTTGTGACTCCATGTTTGTTGTTCTTCAGTTTCAGCTCATATTAGAAATCCCATTTAGACATCTTCAGACTGTCTTGTCTCATCCTCATTCTTTTTGCAATGATTCTAATATTAAAGGTCTTAGAGTGGTATCTTTGTAATCTCCTGCTCACAAGTAGTCTTCTCTTTTGAACATACAGCATGGAGTGCCCAAGTAATAAGTACTTTTAAATAGATAAACAACAGAATGAATTCTCTTTGAAAGCCTGCATCTATTAATTTACATCAAATGATGAAATCACAGAATGAATGATTCTGGAGTCAGACAGACCTGATTCTGCCATGTAGTTATGGGCAAGTTTCTTTTCTTCCAGTTCTTCGCTGATCTGAAAATGGGAATAATGATATACACCTTAGAAGGGCTATAAGGAGTAGACAAAATAATGTAGCACCTAAGCTAACACATATTTATTTGAATCTAACCATTTCTTTTGTTGTCACAGGAATGTCTAGGCATCGTGACCTCAAGGTAAAGCGCTATGTAATTTATATTAAAATAAGGAAGATTTACTTCAGATGAAGATCAACATTCTCCAATTAGTGTTAGCCTAAAACACTTGTTGAGTATGATTAGTGTGTGTGTGTGTGTGTGTGTGTGTGTTCAAGGAGTGTACATTTCTGGCCGGTCTGTCACTGTTCTTCATTTGGATGTATTTCTTTTCTGATTGCGCAATGGCAGGAAAATCAGGATCCTGCTAGCAATTCCTACCACATGTGAATTGCAACCTTCCCAGACACTTGGTAAAGATATCCTCAGAGCACTAGGAACTGGTTGCTAATCAAGAGGTAAAGGCTATTATCTTTTTAGAATATAAATTTATTCTTGGAAATTCTACATGACAGTTTGGGTGTGGGGCACTTTAATGTTGTTGGCATTGTAGAATTCGGGGAATATCAGCACTGTGCTCCTCAAAACACAATTTTTGTCCAGCAGGTGTTGTCAGGGCTTAAATCACGGTAGGAAATATGCCATGTTTCATTCTTTCCCCTTTCTCTAGTAGCTCCAAAACATTCAATATCTATTGAATTCATTTCTCTAGTCCATGGTTAAGGATGATACTAGTGATGCATTTAATAAACTTGAGAAAAGTCTCTCAGATCGGTATCTGCCTTATTTCTCTTAGTTCTTTCAGGGAAAAGCTACAAGGGCCGTTCCGTTTGCTTAATTTTTCTATTTAGTTTGTTTCCATTGAATATGCTTGAATTATACTATCACTGGTTCCAAGAGGCTAACAGAGTTAAAGAATTTACTTGGGGAAAAGTGGCTTCTTGATGACCGTGGGTTTCCTAAAGAGGCAAAATTGCTTGACTCAGACATATACTAGTTATTGCAAATAAGGGAAACCATGGGACCTATGTTTCTTTGGGCCTGACTTACTTCACTTAATATAATTTTTTCCAAGAAAAGGTCAGATAAGTTGATGTTAGGGAAATGAACCCTAAGATATGTATTGAAATGTTTTTTTTTTCTTTCATGCAATTGTTCCTTACACATTTATAAGATTATTTCTTTGTTGCTTTGTATAACCCCACGGTATAACCCCTGCTTTCACTGTATTTGATGTTGGTATAATTTGTGGAGGGGAAAGGAAAAAACAAATCGTTTAAATAGGGATACAGGTGGACCATTGCAGCAATGAGATGTACAAGTCCTTATGTCGAAAATGAACTTTACAACTTTGGTGGGGTCAGGGGGAGGATGGGATGGGAAGGGGAAACAAAGGAGGAGGCTACAATGCTTGATAAGAAATGTACTCATTATCTTGCCCATGTAATTGTAACCCCTCTGTACAGTAT
>NW_012273819.1:0-2142 GCF_000151885.1 Dipodomys ordii
TTTCTTTCTTTTTGTTTATGTGGTGCTGAGGAATCGAACCCAGGGCCTCAGGCATGCAAGGCAAGCGCTCTACCACTGAGCCACCTTCCCAGCCCAGTTGCTGTTGTTTTTTGAATTCAGGGCTGGTGCTGTCCCTGGGCTTTGCTCAAGACCAATGCTTTAACCATTTGAGCCACATACCCACTTCCAGCTTTTTACTGATTAATTGGAGCTAAGAATCTCACATATTTTCCTGCTCAGGCTAGCTTCAAACTGCATGATCCACTAGCATCCAGCTTCTTTTTGGCTTTTTGAGATAGAGTCTACTGGCTTTTTGAGATAGAGTCTACTGGTACCCAGCTTCTTTTTATATTTATTTTTGGAGACAGAGTATCTCTATGCATCCCAGTCTGGCTCACCATCTTCCTGTCTCAGCTTCTTGAGTGCTGGAAAACAGGCATATACATCTACATCCACCTGTGCCTGTATGTAAAAGAAATAGGTCTTCATTCACAGAACCCAGCCCTACTCAATTTCCCTCACTCAGTTTGAGATCCTCTATGTGATTTTTAAGTATGTGATGTCTAGAATTTACTAAGAACTTACTAAATATGTGAGTTTTGTGTTCTATCCTGGGCTTGTCCAGATCCTTATGGCTCACCTGAAGGTGTTTCAACCTAAAAATGGGCTTTTATTAGAACCTAGCCCTAAAGTTATGCTTTTATTACTTTTCCTGGCCAAGAGGGACTTAATGCCCTGAGAAATTCCATGCACAGTGGGTGGGTACAGAATGGATGTGGCTCTCTGCAAGGACCTGGGTAGGTCTGGAGGTGGGATAAGATCAGTGGTAGAATATATACTTATCATGTACAAGGTCTGGTTTCAAAATCTGAAACAAAAATGAAAAGGACCCAGATGATTCAGTAGAAAGATGGTTGCAGCCATTTGTCCGTTCAGTATATAGGAGACAAGAAGTCAAGAATAAAGGAGATTTCAGGAATAAGTCTAATAAACTGCTGTCAGACCTTTTGAATCTTTTTTCTGTTTAGTTGGATTGCAGTTCAGTGCTGTGGAAAATCCCATTGTACCCTGGTATAGATTTTGAGTCCTTATAGATAAAACAAGACTACACCTACACAGTTAAGTGTCTAAGAGTTCCTTAGTGCTCCCAAGGATCTTTTGGAAACTGGTTCTTCTATTCGATTACTTTAATGAAGCATCTGCTTTGTGCTACCCATTATGCCAACTCTAAAAATACACCTGACTTTTCAATAGGAGGGATGATTGGGAGGACGAAACAATATGTACAACAATAGATAATGCATGGTACAAAAACATGAATTTGAAGGGATTTGATGGTCACTGAGTCTTTGTACAGGTAAAGGTTGATCATAAGGTAGCTAGAGAAAGGAGGAATGCTTCTAGTTAGTCACATCCAAGAGCATAGAAGTATGAAATTGTATCAAAGGTTCTTGGAACTTTAAGTAGGATTGAGATTGCTGGAATGAAAGATGTAAGATGGTGAGTCCAGGGAATCCAGGCTTTTGTGTGTTGTGTTTGAGAGTTTGCAAGCCATTTAGAGGATTCTGGAAACCATTGGTGAATTTTCAGCAGGGTACTGAATTGCGGCATTATATGGAGATATAGCATGTTAGCAGCAGTGTGATGGTTGCAGTAAGCAACAGATTGGAATGCTCTATTTGGTAGCCACTTAGTTGCCATGGTCTTCCTAATGGAAATCTTGGACAGCAAAGGAATGATATTTTACTCATTAGATTCAGCATACTTTATGGAAATGTAAAACTTAATGATCTGGTAGTCTATGTCATAGAAATCTCTCTTTTTTCAGACTATGGATTTTTAATTTTGCCTGCTTGCTTGCCTGCTTGCCTGCCTGCCTGCCTTCCTGCCTTCCTTCCTTCCTTCCTTCCTTCCTTCTTTCCTTTCTCTCTTCCTCTCTCTCTTTCTTTCTGCTATTTATGATGCATAAAAAAAAGTTTATGGGAGGAAATAACCCAATGATCAGCATGCTTTATGATTATTTTCAATTGAATTAATGATTTTTGTCAATGGATATACATTTATCCAACTGGAATCAATGTCTTTGTTATGTTTTATATTCAGCTGCTTAAAATTAATATCTTTTTTTTTTTGGGTCCAGTC
>NW_012273820.1:0-1826 GCF_000151885.1 Dipodomys ordii
CATTATCTTGCCTATGTAATTGTAACTCCTCTGTACAGTATGTTCACAAATAAAATAAAATAAAATTAAAAAAGGTATATTTTTAATAATCAAATAGGAGAAAGAAAGGATTACAAAATAACAATACAAAAAGGTAGGCAAAGAGAAAAGAGAAAGAGAACTGTTTGTATAAAGAATTGTACAAAGAAGTCAGTGGTACTATGCACAAGCCAGGCAACTGCTCTACCATTGAGCTACATCTCCGGCTTACCTAATCTACTCTGACACTGTTCAGCAATACCTGCTTTTAGCATTCTTGGACTCATCTGGGCATTTCACACTGAACTTAGAATTGCTGCTAGCGTTAGTTTGCTTGGCTTCACAGATGAATGCCGAGGAAGCAGAGCATCAGGGGTCACTGAACCTGGTTCTCCAGTGGGTGTGCTCACATCAGTGCACAGACGTTTGTCAGCTCACCCTTCTCCCTTCACATGCTAGGCACAAGAAAAGGAAGTAACAGTGGTAACAGTAAGGAGAAGAGCTAAAATTATATTAACGCTGGATGCGATTGCTAGTATTGCTACATGAATAGGTAAAACTGATCAAATTAAAATCTGATAAAAACTGTCACTGGGGTAATAAATATATCTCAGATATTTACTAGGGTGCTAGTGACCATGATACATTTGAATCCAGATTTGTTTAACATACTATTCCTGTTGCAATATATGTTTTTTCGTTATGAAAATACTGCTTGATCACTAGTGTAAGTTGAGCTACAAGGCATCACAAGTGATTTAATTATGCAGTGACGTGGAAGAATGCCTCTTCTTACCCCGACCTTCCCAAGAGTTGATGCAAAGGAAGAACTAGCATGTCCCATGCTGACTCTCCTGGTGGGACAGATACCCGAGAACCATCACCAGTGTAGCCGTCATTCTGCCTGACCCCAGTGGACACAGAATTTGCTTTGTGAGGGAAAAATCATTTCAGGAACTTCCTATGTGGATCCACAGGGAAGCAATTTTCTGGATAGTGCAATGGCAGCAGCTGAAAGTGAAGAGTGACTTGATCAATAGAATAAACCAAATGGTCCAGCCCAGTGGAAGACATCAGATGGATCAAGCATCTGGGGTTTTTGTCAGTGCCTGAGCTTGGTGTTTCTATTTGTGATAAACACTGTTCTATACTTGGTTGCGTCCTCTACAGGCAGGGTTGGGTAAGAAAGACTGATGTGTTTTTACCTTTGAAAGCTCTTATATATTACTCTCAGAGATGAAATCCAGTCATCATTAGTCTGTGGAGAGAACTCTGTAATTTCCTTGGCACTGGAAATTTCCTTGGCATTATAATTTCCTTAACACATCTTGTATGTAGACTAGTAGGTTAGTAATACATTATCCTCCATACATTTCCCCTGGCTGAAAGGGAAGGGAATTTTTATGTGGGGATCACACAGAAATTGGAGGTGGACATCACACAGATTTTACAAGAGTAAAATAAATTCAAATAAATTCAAATCAACTACTTAACAGTGAACAGTGAACAAGTACCTGATCTAATTTACTCTGCTAATAACTTTCTCTGACAGCTCTTGACATTTAAATAATTTTTCTTTGATCTCTCTCTCCTCCCCCCTCTCTCTATGCTGGCCCTGGGGTTTAGTACTTGGGCGCTGTCCATAAGGTGTTTTGCTCAAGGCTTAGTGGTTTACCATTGAGGCACAACTCCACTTCCAACTTTTTTAGGGGGGGGTCCAGTCGTGGGGCCTGAACTCTGGGCCTGGGTGCTGTCCCTCAGCTCTTCAGCTCAAGGCTAGCGCTCTACCACTTGAGCCACAGCGCCAC
>NW_012273821.1:0-3749 GCF_000151885.1 Dipodomys ordii
CCTCAGCTCTTCAGCTCAAGGCGAGCACTCTACCACTTGAGCTACAGCACCACTTCCGGTTTTCTGGTGGTGTATTGGAGATAGGAGTCTCACGGTCTCTCCTGCCCTGGCTGGCTTTGAACTGCGATCCTCAGATCTCAGCCTCCTGAGTAGCTAGGATTACAGGTGTGAGCCACCAGCACCCGGCTTGAGAGACTCTTATCTCCAATAAACCACTAGAAAACTGGAAGTGGTGCTGTGGCTCAAGCGGTAGAGCTCTCGCCTTGAGCTGAAGAGCGCAGGGACAGCACCCAAGCCTAGAGTTCAAGCCCCACGACTGACAAAAAAAAAAGATTATCAGTTCCCAAGTAATCTCAAAATCTACCTACACTCTTTGCTACTTCTTGAACAGTATGGGCTATGTTGTAATTAAATCTTGAAATCAATTTAAGACAAAAACCTTATTTTACAAATTCTTTCTTACCCCAAAGCAATTTTTCTTTTCCTTAACAAGAACCAAGTCCCCAGGCCAAAGCAAGAACCTTTAAGCAAGTTGTATAGTTCATTTTCAACCTAGAGTCTAGTGAGTATCCCTGCTGCATTTGTTCACCCTTTGTCCCACCATTTCTGTGCTCCCCTTTACCCTCCCCCAAACAGATAAACTCGGATACACAACAAAGGTACATAAATAAAAAAGCAACAAAGAAGAAAATGAACAAAAAACTCATTTGTTTCCATTTCTTAGAGTTCATTTTGATAAACATCATTTTATATGATCATACACATATAGCTATTAAGCCTTTGTGATCCTCTCCTAAGAATTTCCTCCTTTGGTCTCACTATGTGAATGTCTCAAGTCCTGTATAATTTATCATGTCCAAGTATATTTTTTTCTTTTACCTTCCAGTGTATTTACCTGTAGATTTATATGCACAGATTAGTTACAATAAATGAGGGAAACCATGCAATCTATGTTTCTTTGGGTCTGGTTTACTTCGCTTAATATAATTTTTTCCAAGTTTTTCCATTTCCTCAAAAATGGTACAATATCATTCTTTCCTATGGAAGCATAGTATTCTGTTGCCCCACAACTTATTTTAATTCCATCAACTTTTACATTTCAAGTTTCTGACCTTCCCTTTACAGGAAAAGAACTTCTTTTTTATTAATAAGAACAGAAAGAAAAAAAAAGTCCCATCTACACTGTCTTTTTCCTCTACTCTTACAAAAGCTTGGTTCATGCCTGCAATCATAGCTACTCAGGAAGCTGAGATCTAAAGATACCAATTCAAAGCCAACCCAAGCAGACAAATCCAAAAGAACTTTATCTCCAATTAGCCAGTAAAAAGTTGGAAGTGGAGCTGTGGCTCAAGTGGTAGAACACTAGCCTTAAACAGAAAAAGCAAGAGCATGAGGACCTGAGTTCCAGCCCCACTACTAGCACACATACACACATACCAACCAGAAAGTACCAAAGGGTAAGAAGAAAGTAAAAATCAGAGTGCAATACCTTCACCTGAAAAATTTCTATACAAGAACACAGAGAGCACATTTTTTTGGTGCCAGTCCTGGGGCCTGAACTCAGGACCTGAACACTGTCTCTGAGTTTGTTTGCATTCTACCAATTGAGCTACAGATCTGCTACTGGCTTTTTGGTTGTTAATTGGAGATAAAAGTCTCACAGACTGACCTGCTGGGGCTGGCTTTGAATTGTGATCCTCAGATTTCAGCCACTAGAAACAAAGAGCAACAATTCTCCTCTATTGTCCTCAGAGGGAATAAGGCCACACCTTGATTTCAGACATCTGCTCACTGAAACTGTAAGAATTTCTGTTGTTTAAAGCCACTAACATTGTGACAAAGTGTTACAGTAACCTCAACAAAGTGGTCCAAATGTTCCTATTATAAACCCAGGCTCTTCTGCAGTCTCATTTTCTAGTTCTTCTCCAGCTGCCTCTTTTTGTAGCCTTCGCACATACTGTTCCCCTACACCAACTGCTCTCTTCCATTCAGGTATTCACCACTGTTTGCCATGGAAGAAGCAATCTCTTCAGGAAGAGTTAAGTACCTTTCTGTCCCTGCTTATCCCCAGGTTTCTCTCTCAACAATATAGATTTTCCCCCTCTTTGGCAGGGTCTTGAACTCAAAGCTTTGCTCTTGGTAGGCTAGTGTTCTACCATCTGAGCCACTGTCCCAGCCTCTGTTAGTCTCTTTTACCTAGGGTCTCCCTCCAAGATCCTCCTACCACTGACTCCCAATTAACTCCTATCTTGTCCTAGCCCTATAGTTCTTATAGTGTGTACCTTTAAAGGTATAATTATTAGATTCTATCTCCCTATGGGCTAGAGATATAGCTCAGTGGTAGAAAAATGGCAAAAGTGAGGATCTGAGTTTAATTTCCCCAGAGTAGGGGTGAAGATGGAGAAGATTCTATTTCCCTGCCAAACTGTAAATTTGGGGTGGGGCACCAAAGAACAAAAACCCTGCCTCTCCTCACCATTTCTAGTCTATATTTCTAGTCTAATAGTGTACACCACCAACCTCCTCCTGCCCTTCCCCCAGCAAATAGCAATCTCTTTTGAATGATGAGCCGTTTTCCCCAGCATTACAGATCTAGGAAATTTCTCACATCACTTACACTCCAAAGCAGACCACGTCTCTCAGAGAATAACCTGACCACAGTGCTAATCGTAAGTAAAAGGCTGGGGCCAATACAGGAGCAAACAGCAAGGCAAGAAGAAAAACTCGGGTTTCAGCATTTCAGAGGCAAGGGTTTAACAATTCAAGACTGCTTTTAACTCAGCACTGACTCCTAACTTGAGCCTATAATTTAAAGACTGGATAAAATCTTGGCCTCCCAACCTCAGTTTTTGTATCTATATATCCTTTGTCCCAGGCCATCCTCTCCTTCCTTTAATTTGTAGCTATATTGGAATCTAGAAAAGTCCAGTACACCTGGAAGTCAAAATGGCTCTTACTGTAACAGGCCCCATGTATCAATCCAGAGGGAATGAGTTACCACCACTTGTGGTGGCTACCTATAACCACAGAACACACCGATGACTGGAACTGATTAATAATTAGATACATCTTCCTTTGCCCCTAGTCCTTCTTTCTCCTGAAACCTAAAGCAAATGTCAGGGGAAAATGGGTTGATAGTTACCTTTCTTCTTCCTAAGCCCCTCACCATGTCTCTTCTTGGGATTTGTTTGGCCTGTTGAGACAGTGGCTGGACTTGAGCCATGCGCAGAACTCAGGTTTGGGCCTAAAATCTCCTGTAACCTGCGGAGATGCTTTCAACTTGCTTTCTTGCACATGTTGTTCATCCTTGGCTCATCCCTTTGCTGTCTGTCCTCTCCGAGGGACCTGCACTGCCTGTTCTTTGCTAAATCCCACACCTACAGTAGCGTCCTAGTGGGCGCTCCATCAACGCCCACCGTGCACCCCCAGCTCACTACCACGATCAACGCCCACCGTGCACCCCCAGCTCACTACCACGACAAGAAGAATCGGAGTGCAGGGGCCGGTGAGGGGTGGAGGGGGCAGGCCCCCCTCACCGGTAGAAAAGCTCAATTAGGCAAGAGGCGTCGGGATAGCGGAGTCACGGGCTTGAGGACCCAAAGCAGGCCCCAGGGGCCCGGGCCGAGGCGCGCTTTCGGGCGGGCCCGCCTTCACCTCGCCACGCTCGTTCGGGATCCTGTCTGCGGGCCCACCGCCGGCCGCATCGCTAGAGCCCCTCCGACCTGAGACCCCCGCCCGCCGCCGCCGCC
>NW_012273822.1:0-1746 GCF_000151885.1 Dipodomys ordii
ATGGAAAGACTTGGAAAAAAATTATATTAAGTGAAGTAAGCCAGGCCCAAAGAAACATAGGTCCCATGGTTTCCCTTATTTGTAATAACTAGTATATGTCTGGGACAAGCAGAAAAGGTCAAAAGCTATGTATTGATGACCATATAAGATGATGCTAAGTGAAATGAACCCTAGTAGGGACACAAGAGGTTTTTATCGTTGTAGCTGTTGTTTTTAATGTCCTATGTGATTTTTTTTGTTTCTTTTGTATGTTCTTCCCCCATGGTGTAACCCCTGTTTTCACTGTATTTGATTCTGGTGCCCTGCATCTTGTATATACATTTTTCTAATTTGAGGAGGGGAAGGGAAATAACAAAATGCTGAAATAAGGATACAGGTTGACCCATTGTAACAATGAGATATACAAGACACTATGTTGAAAAAGAACTTTACAACTTTGGTGGGGAGTGGGAGGAGTTGGGAAGGTGAGGAGGGAAGGGATGGTAGGGGAAAAACAAAGGAGGGGGTAATAATGCGTGATAGCAACTGTACTCATTACCTTGCTCATGTAACTGTAACCCCCTATACAGCATCTTTCCAATAAAATAAAAGAATAAACAGGGCAGGGAAGAGCTGGAGCCAGGCCTGCTGCGTGGTCTCTGGCTGGGGCCAGCGGCTGAGCCCCTCCTGTCACGTGGTCACGTGGCCACTGGTCGGCCCTGCTGTCCCAACGTCTTGTCACTGCCACCATTTTTTTTTTTGTCAGTTGTGGGGTTTGAACTCTGGTCCTGGCTGCTGTCCCCGAGCTCTTCAGCTCAAGGCTAGTGCTCCACCACTTGAGCCACAGCGCCACTTCTGGTTTTCTGGTGGTTTATTGGAGATAAGAGTCTCATGGACTTTCCTGCCCGGGCTGGCTTTGATCCACGATCCTCTGATCTCAGCCTCCTGAGTAGCTAGGATGACAGGTGTGAGCCACTGGCGTCCGGCTACTGCCTCTGTTTTGAGCCTCCTGGTGCAGGCACTGGTAATGGCTTCTGTTCATCTCCGATTCCCTCTCCTGCCTCAAGATGACAGTCCTACGTGGTGTGGGCACTGGGTTTCCATCTAGGCCCAATTAAAAAAACATTTTATTGTACACAGTAGTTGACTGTTTTATTGGACAAAAGAGTATTCAGTGGGACAGCTCGTGAGCACTGCGGATCTTCCTTCCTGTCCCCACTCTCAGCGTCCCCCCAGCCCCCTCCCTCACTTGCTTAATTTTAGGTTCTGAATTGAATTAGTAGTATTATTTTGCCTCTTAACGAAGCCGTTTATGTTCACAAGACATCCTGATCGGTGTCATCGCTTCCCTATCTTCACCCCCTTCCACCCACCCCTTCCCTTATTTTTCTTGATTTTTATTTTTGGACTGTTCCTCTTAAAGCTAATATGCTAATCAGCTTCCTCTAGCTGTGACTGCACCTGAGCGAAACGCCTCTAAGAGACAAAGGCTTATTCGGGACCAGTGTCGCAGGCTGCGGGCCATGGTAACCTTTCCTATTGCTTTGGGCCGTGGGGGGACACTGGCACCCAGGAAGAGGGGGCCCCCAACACTTCCTTCCCCGTAAGCATGCACAGATGACCTGGTTGCTTACTGCTCTTCCACAGACCCCGCCGCCCCCCTCCCCAGCAATGGCCTCACAGACTGAGGACCAAGCCTGTGACCTTTGGAGGACACTCAGAGCCCAGCCTACAGTAGCCCCAGGCTGGCTTCTGGAGTGCGAAGTG
>NW_012273823.1:0-3057 GCF_000151885.1 Dipodomys ordii
GCCTTGAGCTGAAGAGCTGAGGGACAGCGCCCAAGCCCAGAGTTCAAGCCCCATGACCGACAAAAAAAAAAAAAGACCAGAAAGTAATTTATTAATACATTAGTAGGCAAATTACTACTTCTTCTGGTGAATCTGGAATTTAATGATATTTTCTAACAGGCAGATTTCACTGCAAAGGCCATCAGGAAAGACACAATTGTGATAGTGAGACAGAGTTTGCAAAGCAAGTTTGTTCCAGGAGGAAAGTTCCCTTCTTCCTTGGGCTGTGGAATGGTCTCTGAACTAGGGAGAGACGTTGATGATGGCAAAGGCTGGGCTTTCTCCAGAAGGTGGCTGGCCATCTCCCCCCATTGACACCTCGGGTCATATTTTCTTGTACCTAAATTCTTGGAAATTGTTGAGTCATTTGTGCTTTCTTGAACAAAATTGTGGTCATACTCCCCATCCACTTCTCACTTTCAATGTAGAGTCTATGAACCGAGGAGAACAGATCTTTAACATGATATACAATCATCTGTGCTTTCAAACCAACTGCTGCCTTCCAGTAGATTCATCCATGTGGTAGCCCCTCCTTTAGCTCATGAGCACTAAAGACAAATAGAATTGGAATTAGAACAAAATGAGTTCATTCTTCCAGACAGAGGGAAGATCTGGCTTGTCAGTTCTCCTAAATTCCCTCTGACAGTATTACAATTCTTCCATTTAACCATGAGAGCTTGTCCTATATTAGAGTTCAAATGTTGCTCTGAACTGTCACAAAAATAATAATAAGCATAGATAAGCATAAGAATAGTTTTGTAAAGTCATCCTTCCTAGAAATAGCCATGATCTGCAACACACAACCAACACTTCATGGCATTGGGAACCATGCATTTGGCACATGCTTCCTGTGCATTTCTTCATTTAGATCCTATAGCAAGTGCTAGGAGGGGTGTACCCCATTTTACAATAAAACACACTGAGGAATACATGTAAGCTCCAGCTCATTAAGGTCATAAGAGTAGTTTAAGGCTGTACAACTTTAAAGTCTGTCTTCCTACTATGGAACAGGTTAAGGTATTTTGTTTTGGTTTGTTTTTGTTTGTGTTGGGGTTTAAAATCAGGCTCTAGGTGCTGTCCCTGAGCTCTTTTGCTCAAGGATAATGCTCTACCACTCGAGCCACACCTCCATTTCTAGCTTTTTGGTGGTTAATTGGAGATAAGTGTCTCACAAAAAATTAAAATTAAAAAAAAAAGAGTCTCACAGACTTTCCTACCCAAGATGGCTTCAAACCACAGTCCTCAGATCTCAGCCTCCTGAGCAGCTAGGATTACAGGCATGAGTAATCAGCTCCTGGCAAGGGTGTTTTGATAATAATAGAATGACAAGTTTGAGTCCAGCTTGGGCTACAAAAAAAAGAGCTGTCTTAAGTAACAACACTAACAAACAAACAGATTCTGTGGCTGTGACAGAGGAATGACAGTAATATGCACATATCTGTCAGGGCTCCAACCTTGGCAAGGGCTCCAAAGGCTGATTACAATAGGGATCTGGGCAACAAAGGGTCAACTAGACAATCAGATACAATGAAGAGTGTGGGACATTGGATACATCTAAGCATCTGGGCCTAAAGCAAGAAAATTTCAGTCAAAGCCGGGCACCGGTGGCTCACACCTGTAATCTTAGCTACTGAGGAGGCAGAGATCTGAGGATCATGGTTCAAAGCCAGCCCGGGCAGGAAAGCCCATGAAACTCCTATCTCCAATAAACCACCAGAAAACTGGAAGTGGCGCTGTGGCTCAAGCAGTAGAGCGCTCGCCTTGAGCTGAAGAGCACAGGGACAGTGCCCAAGCCCAGAGTTCAAGCCCCACGACCAACAAAAAAAGAAAAAAGAAAAATTTCAGTCAAGATAGCAAGGCAGACTGGACAGGTATGGGAAAATAGCCTTGGGTAAGGCTTTGAGGTTTTGAAAAGCATAGGCAAAACCCAGGTGAAGCCAGGCACTGGTGGTTCATGCCTATAATCCTAGCTACTCTGGAGGCTGAGATGTGAGGGTGGTGGTTTGAAGACAGCCCAGGCAGAAAAGTCCCTATGAAATTCTTATCTTCAATTAACCACTCAAAAGTCTGAAGTGACCCTATGGCTCAAAGTGGTAGAGCACTAGCCTTGAGCTAGAGAGCTCAGGGACAGTGCCCAGGCCATGAGTTCAAGCCTATGACTGACAGAACAAACATACACATGCATTTTGGAGACAAGGTGGCCCAATGTCCATGGGATAGGTGGGGGTAGCATAACCCCCACCACAGCCTTCATCAAACTCCCAATTTACTGCTACCCAATCCTCGAGGAAGCCTAAACCACCATAGTAACAGGCCCTGATTTCAGATCTCTCCCTCACAGAGACTAAGAAGTCTGAGGTCCTCCATCACAGTCCCTTTTGTCATCCACTTCTTTAGTTCTGACTGTAGCCACCATCCACTGCATACATGGAAGATTCCTTTGGGAAAGTGGCTTGACTCTGGTTAGCACCTTCAATAAAACATGTCTCACTCCCTATCAGTCCATCTTCTTGGACTCCCACATAATCATTCTTTTAGAAACAAAGAGTCTTTGAAGCCAGGGGACTCCTGCAAGGCTGACCGAGAGGAGAATGAGCTGCAGGCTCCCTGGTGTGAACCTGACAGTAAAAAGCTTTTCTAATCTGCATTGTTTTTCCTGAAAATAAAGAAAATACAACAAAACTTCAAGACAACGGTTATCCAATAGAGATAACCAAACAGAAGACCTGGTTTAGAGCATTTCAGGCCCCACAACCAACAAAAAAATTAAATAAAATAATATTCTTTCTTCTTTAAAAAACTATTGTGTATATCCTCCTTTTTTTTAACAAAACAATACACCCTCATAACTTTCTTTGTATCTGTCTCTTACTTACTGGTTTCTTTTATTTCAGCTTGCTTCTTTTTTTTTTTTTTTGATGGGAGGGTCCAGTTGTGGGGCCTGAACTCTGGGCCTGGGCGCTGTCCCTCAGCTCTTCAGCTCAAGGCTAGTGCTCTACCACTTGAGCCACAGCGCCA
>NW_012273824.1:0-1457 GCF_000151885.1 Dipodomys ordii
CTGGAAGTGGCGCTGTGGCTCAAGTGGTAGAGCGCTAGCCTTGAGCTGAAGAGCTGAGGGACAGCGCCCAGGCCCAGAGTTCAGGCCCCACGACCGGACCAAAAAAAAAAAGATTCTTTTTCCATTATAAATGCTCTGAGGACACAAGAGGTTTTCCTTTGTTGTTAGTTTTTGGGTTTTTTTTGGTGGGGCTTGAACCCTGGGCCTGGGTCCTATCCCTCAGCTCTTCAGTTCAAGACAAGTGCTCTCACACTTCAGCCACAACACCACTTCCAGTTTTCTGTTGGTTTATTGGAAATAAGAGTCCTGCCTGGACTGGCTTTGAACTGTGATCCTCAGATCTCAGCCTCCTTGAGTAGCTAGGATTACAGTGTGAGCTACCAGAGTCCAGCTGTTGTTGTTTTTCATGTACTATATGACTTGTTTTGTTTACTTTGTATATTCTTCCCTCTATGGTATATCTCCTGTTGTCACTACTTGATTTTGGTACCCTGCATCTTGAATATACATGTGTCTAATTTGGGAAGGGGAAGGGAAATAACAAAATGCTGAAACAAGGACACAGGATGACCCATTGCAACAATGATACCCACAAGACACTCTATTGGAAATGAACTTTACAGCTTTGGGCGGGGCAGGGAGGATGGAGGTAGAGGAGGGAAGGGATAATGGGAGAAAAAAATGCTCTGAGTTGGACACCATGTGTATGTGTGTTTCTAAGAGGATTATTGGCTTTCTGAAGCTTTTGTCTGATTTCCTTTGGCACTTAATATATATTATACAGAAGAGGCAGCTAGCATTTTCAAAATTGGATTTGGAAAGAAAGTTGTAAGATTGAAGACATTAACAGTTATCATATGTACATAGCTTTTGACCTTTTTTGCTTATTTGGTAAGATTATCCTAGATGTATACTAGTTATTGCAAATAAGGGAAACCATAGGACCTGTGTTTCTTTGGGTCTGGTTTACTTAATATATTTTTTTCCAAGTTTTTCCATTTCCTAACATGAGGCAGTGTCATTCTTTCTGTGGAGGCATAGAATTCCATTTATATATATATATATATATATATATATATATATATATATAATAGAGAGACAGACAGACAGACAGAGACAGAGAGAGACACAGAGAGAGAGACAGAGAGGGGGGAGGCACACACACACACATATATGTAAACACATTTTCTTTATCTATTCATCTACTGAGGGGCATCTGGGTTGGTTCCATAGCTTAGCTATGGTGAATAATGCTGTGATAAACATAGTTGTGCTGGGAGCTTTAGTATGGCCTTGCTTGTGAGAGTTTGGATAAATGCCCCAAAGTGGGATTGCTGGGTCATAGGGGAGCTAGCTCTATATGGAGTCTTTTAAGGAACTTCCATACTGCTTTCCAAAGTCGTTGAACAAGTTTACACTCCCACCAACAATGCAGTAGGGTTCCCTTCTGTCCACAT
>NW_012273825.1:0-2214 GCF_000151885.1 Dipodomys ordii
TCAGGCCCCACGACTGGACCCAAAAAAAAAAAAAAAAAAGAATTGTGAGCATCATTAGAAGAGACAGAGAAATGTCCTCTGACCTCAATATCTAATGGCTGCCTCCAATTTCATTCCAGCTTCAACAAAACCAGAAGTAGCTAATAAGGCTAATGGTAATGAGACTGCAGCAGAGGAAACTGAATTCTTTGAGAGTTCAGAAGTAGTCAATTATAGAGGTCTTAAAAATAAATCATACTTTGGCCCTTTTTCTTTTAAGTGAATGCACTTTAGTTGACTTCTCTCGCTGACAGAAAAGGCCTCAGGCTATGAAGGAAGATGAACTTGAACTCAGCAACCCTTAAATGAACAAACTATGGAGTTATTTTCTTCTTCCATCCCTGGAGCCCCAGTGTATTCTTTAGTAATTATCTATCAGGGTAAGAGATTATAGTAATTTTTCTCACAGCTAGGTTTTTTTTTTCTAGCACTCAGTGTTTGGTTTATTTGCAAGATGTCACACAAGTAGCATTTTCACCTGTTTTCACTGATCTAATCAGAATATCAATAGTATCTTCGATCAAGTTCTCAAAGATCCCATCATCCAGCTGCATCTTCACACACAAATCATCCTCATCATAGTTCACCCACTGTGCCTCGTCCTTATGTACCAGGATATGATCAACTTGGTCTCTTTTCTTTCTTCCAAATTTCATCATTTTCTGCCAATCTCACAGCTACATTTTTATCTACTATTGTTCAAGCCAGAACATGCTACAATTTGAAAATGATGCTATCAGCAATGATTATTATCTGTCTGAGCAGGTGTTGCTGAAAACACCAATACTAGATTATTCAACAGTTACTGGATATAGTATATACATTATTTTTTTGGCTTAAGGAGTAAGGCTTGTCAACAGTCTGAGAGAAGATCTTTACCAGACAAAGACCTAATATCCAAAATATATAAGGAGCTCAAGAAACTAACCCCTCCCAAGCCCTCCCAAATGAATCACTAAATGGGAAAGGGAACTAACAAGAGACTTCTCAGAAGAAGAGGTAAAAATGGCAAAGAAACACACCAGGAAATGGGTGTCATCCCTGGCCATAAAGGTAATGCAAATCCAAACAATTCTGAGATTCGATCTCACCCCAGTTAGATTGGCCAACATTGTGAATTTGAATAAGAAATGTTTCCTTGGATGTGGGGAAAAGGAACCCTACTGTATTGTTGGTGGAATGTAAATTGGTACAAGCACTCTGGAGAGCAGTCTGGAGTTTCCTCAAAAATCTAAACATAGATCTTCCCTATGACCCAGCCGTACCACTCCTGGGCATCTACCCAGAATATCACAAACCAGGATATCGCCAAGACATTTGCACATCTATGTTCAGTGCTGCAATATTCACAATAGCTAAGATATTGGAACAATCCAGATATCCTACAGTAAGTGATTGGATCAAAAAATGTGGTACCTATACACAGAGGAATATTACACAGCCATTAGAAAGAATGAAATATGATTTGCAAGGAAATATATGGACCTAGAACAAATCATGTGAAGTGAGGTAAGCCAAGCTCAGAGAGATAAACAGCGCGTTTCTCTCATATGTGGAAGCTAAACACAGTTCTATTTTTAAAAGTAAAAATATTTTAAAAGTAAAAATATTAAATGGGTTTATTTCTTGAAAATCAGGGTATTAGAGTCATATAATGCTGTTGCTAAAGGAGTGGGAAGGTGGCTCAGTGGTAGAGCACTTGCCTTGCATGCATGAGGCCCTGGGTTCGATTTCTCAGCACCATGTAGGCAGAAAAAGCCAGAAGAGGCGCTGTGGCTCAAGAGGTAGAGCGCTAGCATTGAGTTGAAGAGCTGAGGGACAGCGCCCAGGCCCAGAGTTTAGGCCCCATGATGGGCAAAAAAAAAAAAAAAAAAGAAAGAAACATTGTAAAATGCTGTTGCTAAAATAATTGAACAAATATATTTGTTTTTTGATGCACAATTTTCAAATTATAATCTCATTAAGATCACAAGGTCCTCAGACTTTCATTATATTTTTATATGCTTAAATAATTATCCACAATTGCCTTTTCTTCATAGTCTTCCTAACTCTAATGCTATTTCTTTTTTTTATTATTAGTATTTTTTATTTTTGGGTCCAGTCATGGGGCCTGAACTCTGAGCCTAGGCGCTGTCCCTCAGCTCTTCAGCTCAAGGCTAGCACTCTACCACTTGA
>NW_012273826.1:0-1784 GCF_000151885.1 Dipodomys ordii
AAGTCTTTCACCCACTTATTTATTGGGCACTTGTTTCTTTGAAGATTTGTTGTTGGGGGATTTAATTTTTTCAGATCCAGGTATATTTTAGATATAAGACCCTTGTCCGTTGTATGGCTAGTGAAGACCTTCTCCCTTTCTATTGATATTGCTAGCTATGTCCTTTGCCATGCAGAAGCTCTGCAATTTCATGCAATCCCATTTGTCCAACATTTCTTTAATTTGTTGTATTTCGGGGTCTTTTTAATCAAATATTTGGCCTGTTCCAAGGAGACTTGGGGTTTCTCCTATTCTATCCTATAATGTTTTCAGAGTGTCTGCTTTGACTCTGATGTCTACAAGAGCAAGGATAAGAACCACATAGTGATCTCAATAAATGCAGAAAAAGCATTTGACAAAATCCAACACCCCTTTATAATGAAGGTTCTGGAAAAATTAGAAATCCAGGGAACATTCCTCAATATAATAAGGGCTGTATATGACAAACCTACAGACAGCATTATACTTAATGGTGAAAAACTAAAACCATTTCTTCTTATCTCAGGAATGAGACAAGGATGTCCACTCTCTCCACTTATCTTCAATTTCATATTAGAATGCCTAGCTACAGCAATAAGACAATATGCAAACATAAAGGGGATCCAAATAGGGAAATATGAAGTAAAACTCTCCCTCTTTGCAGATGACATGATCTTGTATTTAAAGAATCCCATGGACTCCACTCCCAAATTAACCTGATTCAAAACTTTGGCAAAGTAGCAGGGTATAAAATTAACCCTCAAAAATTAATGGCTTTTCTGATGCCAACAATGAGAAAAGCATGGCTGAAATCAGAAAAACAACTCCATTCGTAATAGCTCCACAAAAAATATAATACCTAGGAATTAACTTAACCAAAGAAGTGAAGGACCTCTATGATGAAAACTTTAAAAGCCTGATAAAGGAAGTCAAAACAGAACTTAGAAAGTGGAAAAATCTCCCATGCTCCTGATTGAAAGGATCACCATCGTGAAAATGGCAATACTTCCCATTACTTCCCACTATAAATTCAATGTGATACCTATCAATATTCCAACCTTATTCTTCAAGGAAATAGAAGAACAATCCAAAAATTTATATGGAACAATAAAAGACCCTGAATAACAAAAATGATCCTTAACAGAGGAACAGTGCAGGAGGAATATCAATACCAAATTTCAAACTCTACTACAAAGCACAACAACAGACCTCAGGCCCAATGGAATAGAATTGAAAACCTAGAAATGAACTCACAGACCTATAGCCATCTAATCTTCGATAACGGCGCTAAAAAATAGAATGGAAGAAAGACAGCTTCTTCAGTAAATGGTGCTGGCAAAATTAGTTAATCACTTGTAGAAAATTAAAGCTAGATCCTTATATATCACCCTGCACTAAAATCAACTCCAAATGGATCAAAGACCTCGGAGTCGAAGTAGACACTCTGAAAACATTACAGGATGGAGTAAGAGAAACCCTAGGTCTCCTTGGCACAGGCCAAAATTTTGTTTAAAAAGACCCAGAAACACAACCAATCAAAGAAAGGCTGGATAAATGAGATTGCATGAAATTGCAGAGCTCTGCATGGCAAAGGACATAGCTAGCAAGATCAATAGAGAGCCCACGGATTGGAAGAAGATCCTCACTAGCCATTCAACAGGCAAGGGTCTCATATCTAAAATATACCTGGATCTGAAAAAATTAAATCCCCCAACAACAAATCTTCAAAGAAACAAGTGCCCAATAAATAAGTGGGTGAAAGACTT
>NW_012273827.1:0-2408 GCF_000151885.1 Dipodomys ordii
TGCATGAGGCCCTGGGTTCGATTCCTCAGCACCACATAAGCAAAAAGAAAAAAGCCAGAAGTGGTGCTGTGGCTCAAGTGGTAGAGTGCTAGTCTTGAGCTGAAGAGCTGAGGGACAGCGCCCAGGCCGAGTTCAGGCCCCACAACTGGACCAAAAACAAAAACAAACAACAAAAAAAAATGTGTAAGAGCTGGCTAGGAAGGTGGCTCAGTGGAAGAGTGCTTGCCTTGCATGCATGAGGCCCTGGGTTCTATTCCTCAGTATCACATAAGCAGAAAAAACAGAAGTGGAGTTATGGCTCAAGTGGTAGAGCGCTAACCTCGATCTGAAGAGCTGAGGGACAGCGCCCAGGCCCAGAGTGCAGGCCCCACAACCAACAAAAAAAAAAAAGAAAAAAAGAAAAATGTGTAAGAGCCACAAAATAAAATAAAATGAACATTCCCTTCACCGAATTAACTTGAACTGTTCAGGGTACCTAACAAACCACAAATAACACAAACAGTTGCAATATGCTGAATCCTCAAAAAGTAATACACATTTAGAAAACATTTTCAGCATATACAATTCTTACACATCTTCCCTTGACAACAGACAACGCTCTCAATAACCATTAGATGTTACTGATGTCTAGAATCATTTTCAATTGACAGATCTATTGAATGAATACAAGCAATTCAAATAAAAGTGTTCTTAAGTGTCTTCTCTGTGCCAAGCAGGGACTGGAAGCTAAGAATATAACAGAGTCCCTCCTTCATAAAGCAAAAGTAGTCTCAATGAAGTTTCTTCTCCATCCACTTCAC
Organism: Dipodomys ordii; assembly: GCF_000151885.1. Taxonomy (NCBI): domain Eukaryota; kingdom Metazoa; phylum Chordata; class Mammalia; order Rodentia; family Heteromyidae; genus Dipodomys; species Dipodomys ordii. Next base: position 801 of record NW_012273827.1, read on the forward strand.
TACACAGTATCTGCTTTGCTTTTTTGCTCTTTGACCGGGTGTAGTTTTTCTGTTAGCTGTGATTTTCAGATCTCCTGTATTTATACAAGAAAAATTGTACAATTTCTTAAAAGTTTTTTCCAAGAGGATAAAAACATTCCTGGTTCTACCAAAGAAGTTGGGAGGAAATTTTCTATCCCTTTTTGAAAAAAATCACCAGTTTATTTTAGCGTGTGTTTAAAGCACGTCTAAAATACAATGTGGATTAAAATACGTCAAAAATCCTAGGCCTTTGGAAAGTGGTGTGCAAAGCAAGACAAACCATCAGGTATTTCATGCTTGTATATAAGTATGTATCATCCACACATCTCTTCCAGTATTGAAACATTTAGTAAATCTCCACACTATCATGAACTCTGCAAAAATTTTTAACTTAATTTTATTGACCAAAAGATCTTTGCAATGACAAAGCCAAAAACATTCTAAGAACGGGAATCACAGCAGCCGCCTACTCCACCCAACAGCCAGTCACCCTTGCTCAAAGTGGACAGCTCAAAACCTGGAAAGATTATCTTTTGCCTACTCCACACCAGAAAGGAACTCAATTCAGCACAATTCATTTGGGTCTAAATGTAGCAATGTAATAGCAAGAGAATGTTATTCAATCCTGAAAATGACCAGGACATTCTGTTCTTCAGACTGGGCTGTGTCCTTTTCACATTCACAACTCCCCTCTTCTCCGTCCTCCCCCTTCCGTTCTAAACAGAGAAAAAGAAAGCTAAACAGATACTGCTACTGTTGAGATTTTCCATTACCAGGTTTGGGAGGAAACCTCCAGCAGAAGTTCTTATCAAAAAAGTCTCCAAGTTAGGAGCAATGGGTGACAATGTTGTCAGACAGCTTGTATTCATATACTGTTCTGTTGAATGGGAATTTCTTTGTACAACTACTTAAAGCTAGTAAAAAAAAAAAAAAAAAAAGTCCCCAAGCAAAGCATTGGTGGCTCACGCCTGTATTCATAGCTACTTGGAGGGCTGAGATCTTAGGATCTCCGGCCTAAGGCCAGGCCACGCATGCCCAGAAGACTATTCTAAGCAGAAAACACACACAAAACAACAACTGGAAGTGGAGATGGAGATGTGGCTCAAACGGTGCCATCCTGGAGCAAGACAGGCAAGCAACAGCATGAGTGAAGCCCTGGCTTCAAACCCCAACACTAGTTTAAAAACAAAAAAGGAAAGAAGGACCCTCCTTACTTCTCTCCTCTGCGGCAAAGCCGTAAATTCGTTATCGATTGGATACGTTTACAGGAATAACAGCTCTGGGACCCCCAGTCTTCCACCCCAGGTGGTGAATTTCAACCTCGTGTCAACCTGCTTACAAGCTTCAAAGTTTTAACAACCCAGTCAGGAGACTACTGCTGCCTACACTGGAAGGCTGGCGGGCAGGGCTCCCTTTGGCAAACCCGCCCCGGAACTGTCCAGGAAAGGGCGTCACACAAAAGGGACCCGGCCGGGGGCCGGCGCGGGACTCACCAGGACGGTGGTGCAGATGGACCTCAGCTCCGACTCCACTTTCTCCCGATAGTCCTTGATCAGCTGCAACTTCTTGTCGGAGGTGTCGGTCTTC
>NW_012273828.1:0-2463 GCF_000151885.1 Dipodomys ordii
GAGCGGGGAGGATTGGGTGGGGGGGCAGGAGGGAGGATGGGAAGGGATGGGAAGGGGAAACAAAGGAGGAGGCTACAATGCTTGATAAGAAATGTACTCACTATCTTGCCCATGTAATTGCAACCCCTCTGTACAGTATTTTCACAATAAAAAAATAAAAATTAAATAAAAAAATTAATTAGAAATAAAAAGAGTAATTTAGATAAATATCAAATAATTTTTCCAAATAGGTTTATTTTTACCAATTTTTTCATCACATTCTTTCATTTTTGATGACTAAATTCTCTTTTTTAATCAAAGATTTAACATTTCAGGGAACCTAGTTGGTATTTTTTGGCTTATACCTCAAAACCCAATATGTCCATTTTTTTTAAAATGTCAGTTCTGCCTCAGAATAAATTGGATTTTAAAGCATTTTTAGTTCAGAGGATCAAATTAAGTTTATTGATCTATTAAAGGAGGGGATTCATCTTTTTCATCAAATACACTGTTGTAACCATTAAAGGCAGTTACTTTTGAAGTGCTTTTAAAGTGCTAAGAATGAATGTCCATTCTTGAGATGATTAAGATGAAATTTAATGATTTAATTACTTGTGTATTAATGGTCACAGATGAAGGTCCATATACTATTGACTATTCAAACTGTTCTTTGACTTTAATTTGTATGTACAGATAAAAGTTGAATTGATAAAGCTGTTTGAGACAAATTATGTTAGTACATTTGCATTAATCAAACCTATCTAATTTAGTCACAACATAACTCAAAACTCAACTCACTTCATCCAAATTACACAGTGATTTTTAAGTTGTTCCAGTGTTTGAGATAAACTCACTCTTAGAAGAATTTGTGAAGATAACTTCATATTACTCATTCATATCTTGTTTATGCCAGCATTTATCTGAAACAATATGTATTTCCAAGTCAGGTTTTTCTCTACCTTTACAAAAACATATTCTTATTTTTCAAGAGCTCCTGTCACTCATTGAATACAAATCTCTCTCAGAAGGAAAATGACAAGGATAAGATAGGAATACTTAAAAACTAATTTGTTCCAAAATACAGATACATTTCTTTGGATTACCTATACTATGTTTCTTTCTTTTTTTTTGTTGGTCATGTGGCTTGCATTGTGGACCTGGGCATTGTCCCCAAGCTCTTGAGCTCAAGGCTAGTGCTCTACTACTTTGGGCCACAGTGCCACTTGTGGTTTTCTGATGGTTAATTCAAGATAAGAATCCATGGACTTTTCTTCCTGGGGTGGCTTTGAACCCTGATCCTCAGATCTCAGCCTCCTGAGTAACTAGGATTACAGGCGTGAGCCACTGGTGCCTGGCTATACTATACTTCTTTAATACAGATCTTAACATTAAATGCAGTGTAATAAAGTATTGCCTTTAATCAGCTTTGATGGAGCTGGAGAAATAACCATCCAATGATAGTTCCAAGTAGAGGTTCAATGATAGAGAACAGCTTTGAAAGTAGAGGTTTTAGATAACCATTTGCTATAGTTTGAGTATGTAATATCCTGTACCTGCATATATTTTGAACTCTTGATACCCAGATGGTGGTGCTAATTTGAGATCTTCCACAGGTAAGAGGAGCAGTAGATCAATGGGGAGAGTTTTACATAACCCTTGGCCTCTATTCCTCTCTGACCCCTTCCTCCCACTCTCTCTCTCTCTCTCTCTTTTCTTTCTCTCTCTCTGTCTCTCTCCTCTCTCTCTCTCTCTCACCTGCTCGCTCGCTCTAGCTCTAGCTCTAGCTCTCTGTCTTCTGACTAGCCACCATGAGATGAATAGTCTTCATTGCCATATGCTCCCTTATGGTACTACGGAAACATGGGTTGATCTTTGAAACTACGAGCCAATCTAAAGACATCCTCCTTTAAGTAGTTTCTGTCATATATTTTGGGCACAATGATAAAAAGCTAAGTGATAGAGGATGGACGTGTAAAGTAACAAACAGGAAGACAAAAATTCCTCTAATTCTTGATTTGTTCCAAAAAAGCTAATTGGCATCTCTAGTAAAGATGATAAATTCCAAAATTAAGATCTTTAGCGTCAAAAAGCTAGACCATAAAATGGGGGGAAAATGTAAAAACCAAAGCCTGACACAGTTATGTAAAAGTTAAAGAAAGTACAAGAAAGTTCAACCCAGCAATCCCAATTTGGGGCATTTACCCAAATGATCACAAACAAGACCATACTAAAGCTACCAGCACAACTGTGTTTGTTGCAGCATTATTTACCATAACTAAGATATGGAACCAACCCAGATGCCCCTAAGTAGATGAATAGATCAAGAAAATGTGGTATATATATATACAATGAAATTCTATGCCTCCATCAGAAAGAATGACATTGCCCTATTTGTTAGGAAATGGAAAGGCTTGGAAAAAATTATATTAAGTGAAGTAAGCCAAGCCCAAAGAAACATAGGTCCCATGGTTTCCCTTATTTGCA
>NW_012273829.1:0-1344 GCF_000151885.1 Dipodomys ordii
TGCTTACTATCTCCTCCCCTCCTCCCCTCTGCTATACACATACACACACACACACACACACACACACACACACACACACACACACACACACAGGATGTGATGCCCCATGACTGCTGATAGGGCTGTCAAGGATTAAAAACACCAACACAGATTGTGTTATCCATGTATGTGCAATTCATTTCCACTTTTGTTCTGGTACTCTTTTTTCCAGTGCCTGTATACCTGCCAGTCAGATGAAAATATTTCTCCTTTTGCCAGACTCCGACTCATGGTGTCAGGTATATGCACGCCATACCGTTTCTACAGAGCAGTGGGGTAATCCCAAACAGCCCACACCTGTCAAGTTCAATGTCAAGTTCAAGTTGAGTAGCATCTGAGGAGCTACTACCATTTCCACACAGGACAAATAGGATGTTACAGACACAGTAAGTACCTGGATTCTGGATTCTGGAAGGCCTGTTTGTCTAGCCAGGTTTTCCCGGGTTGCAATCCCAGGGAAGCGGTTCTCATTGAAAGCTTGAATTAGGATATTGATTTGACATCTTGTGAAGTGTGTCCGGGTTCTTCTAGCTTCTTTTGCTAAGGAGAACATTGACACAAAATAGGGTTTGTTGGATATTTTTCATACTCAAATTTGAGCAGTCTTTTTACTTTTGGAATAGCCATTCTCCCAGGACCTTATTAACCTGTCCTGACTCAGGGATCAGATCCCAGCAGTGACAGGACACACTATGCCACTGCACAGCTGCGGAGGATTGACAAGGTATGACGCTCATCTTGCTAAGACACTGCCTTCTCTCTTCCAAATAGTGAGAGAATGCTTATCTCTGACTCTGCATTAGTCCTGATTCTAAGCATTCTTCACAGAAATTTGAGTAAGACAAGTAAAGCTATTGACACTCTTTAAAAAAAAAAATCTATGGGGGCTGGGAAGGTGGCTCAGTGGTAGAGCTCTTGCTTTGCATGCCTGAGGCCCTGGGTTCGATTCCTCAGCACCACATAAGCAGAAAGAAAAAAAAATCTATGGAGGAAAGACTAGAGTATTGCCTAAGTAGCAAATACAGGATGCAAAGTCCTGAGTTCAACCCCCAGTATGGCAAAATAAGTAAGAAGTATGGGGGGATGGAAGGAGGGACAGAAGGAGGGAGGGAAGGAAGGGGAGAGGAAAGAGAAGAAATGAAAGAGAGAAAGCAAGCAAGCAAGCAAAAGAAAGGGAAAGAGTAAGAAAGACAGAAAGGACGAAAGGACAAAAGAAAGAGAAAGAAAGAAAGAAAGAAAGAAAGAAAGAAAGAAAGAAAGAAAGAAAGAAAGAAAGAAAGAAAGAAAGAAAGAAAGGAAGGAAGG
>NW_012273830.1:0-1795 GCF_000151885.1 Dipodomys ordii
CCACCTTTCCAGCCCTAAAATATTTTTTGTGTTATCTTTTCACTTTTAATTTTGGGATAGCCTCTTAAAATTATATTACTGATTCAATTTAATATAAATTTTGATCATTTCATGACTTTCAATGGATATTTCAATCGTTATTTTTAGTCTGATAGAAATCTTTTCTGATTTCATGCACTTCCTATTGTATTGCAGTCTGAGACCTTTTAGCCTTCATTTGCTTTCTCTTCATTGACATGTTATTCTTGTTTCTTCTTTCTGACTCACTATAGATACTGGGCTCTGCTAATATTTTCATTCTGATTCCAAGACATATTTCTCTATAAGTAAAACTCTGAACCATCCAAATATCCTTCTGTTCTCTTTAATAAGACTAATTTCATTTTTTTCTGTTTTTACTCATAAACAAATTTTCTTAATTTGTCTTTATAGAAAGACAAAACAAATCTACTTTGTTGGTTTACCTGTTGTCCCATTCTATGACTGCTTCTGTGGTTTCTCAGATGCTACAAGTGGGGTATATATTCTTTTCAGTCTAATTCACTTTCTAGTATACATTCACACTAACACAATGAATTTTCCTATTCTTTCTACTTGGTTTTCTGAGTATAAGAATCATGATTCCTACAGTTATGTTGAACTAGTATTCTCCTTACTTTCTTAAAGAAAGGCTTTCATCTACAGAGAACAAAATGTTCTTAATACAATGAACCAAACATTCTGGCTAGTACCCCAATTTATGCAAATTTATTCCCTAGACATCAGTTCCTATGCCTGAATATTCCAAAACAAAACAAAAAATACTATGCACATGGATGTTTTTCTTGTTTCTGTATCATTTGTACAGAGAAAGTGTTGAGGCTTCTATTAAGTGAAACAATTTGAAATTACTTTCTGAAAATATCAAGATGGTCAGTATGTATCATTTTACATGGTTCAACTTAATAGTTAAGAAACTAGGTTTGTGATTCACACAAAAAAAGAACTAGATAGAAGGTGCAATGACTAAGTATGGTATTCTTAACTGATTCTTGCACTTCATGGGGTTTTCTACCAGATTCTAAAATTAGGTGAATGCATAATTTTCTTTTAAATGTGAGGGTGCATCTTATGTTCTGTTCATTTTACTGATACATTAGAATAATGACAGAGAGGGTAAGAGGATCTATCATTTGTTGTATCCCACCCCCTTTTATAAGCTTTATTGAGAGATGATGGATGTGCAATGAAGCATTTATAGTTATACTGTAGAATTGATGAGCTTTCATGCATGCATATATCAATAATCACTGCAATTGAGACAAGGAACCTATTCACATGTTCTGTTATTTTTTTTCATGATTCTTGGCCGTTTTCTGTCACTTTAGATCCATCCATCGACAAACACTGATCTGCTTCCTGTCAGTATGGATTGATTTACATTTATTAGTGTATTCTTTGATTGTACAAAATTGCTTTATTTCATTGGTTGAATCATCAAGGAAAATATTGAGATGAATCTGTCTTGCTGCTAAACACTAAATATCATCCCATTGTTAAGATCTACAGTTTTAACCATATGAGCACTTTAGTTTATTTTTCAGAGATGTCATAATTTATTTCCCTTATTTTTTATTTGAAAATAATTTGTGTATGTGCGTGCTAATCCTGGGGCTTGAACTCAGGGCCTAGGCACTGTTACTGAGATTTTTTTAGAGTTTTCTATTATTATTAATCAGTTTTCTTTATTATGAAAATGCCATACCGAGGGGTTACAATTACATGAGCAAGGTAATGATTACATTTCTTTTTTTTT
>NW_012273831.1:0-3209 GCF_000151885.1 Dipodomys ordii
ATAAAAGTCTCATGGACTTTCCTGCCCAGGCTGGCTTTGAACCGTGATCCTCAGATCTCAGCCTCCTGAGTAGCTAGGATTACAGGTGTGAGCCACTGGCACCTGGCCATTCTCACAAACTTTTTACTCCCCTTTGGCTGGCTTTAAACTGTAATCCTCCCAATCTCAGCCTCTCCATCAGTAGGTGTGGGCTGCTGTGCCCAGCTAATAATGTGAAATATTAATAAATGAGGCTGGGAATGTGGCTTAGTAGTAGAGTGCTTTCTTAGCATGCATGAAGCCCTGGGTTCAATTCCTTAGTACCACATAAACAGAAAAAGCCACAAGTGGCGCTGTGGCTCAAGTGATAAAAGTGCTAGACTTGAACAAAAAAGCTCAGGGACAGTACCCAGGCCCTGAGTTCAAGCTTCAAGACTGGCAAAAATAAATAAATAAAATAAATGAAGCAGTAAATTATGTTTTTGCCATTGACAGGGAAATAGGACAGAGCAGCTAAGTGCCCTGAATGAAATAAAACTGTCACTCAGAAGTCATGGAGTGCTGTTGGAAGTAGAATATTCTTCTTCAATACATGACCGAGAAATTAGGTTAGTATACAATAATATTTTAACTTTTATGCAGTTGAAACATACTTTAAACTGCTCTCTTCATGTTACTTAATTATATATAAATATTATATTTAAAGATTAAAAATTCAATTAAAGGCCAATATTAGCAACTTTTTAAGCAGAAACTTAATTTGCCCTGTGTGCTTATTATTTCCTAGTGGAATTGAATTTATATGTTGTGTCATGTAGGAAGAGGAGCACTTTTATCTCTATTATACACAGTTGTGATACGAAATAATTCCTTCTAGTGAAATTAATACTGTGTGGTTTTATTTCCTGTTGGTTAAGAAATTATTTGGGTAGGCATGATAGTAATGTGTTAATAAGAAAACAGTATGTACAATTAATAATACTTTCCCTCTAGCACAATGGTTTTAATATGATTATAGCAATGGAATCGTCATGTTAAGTGAAAACTTAAACCAGATCTAAATATTCAAAACAGATGAAAATGTAGCTGCTGTTGTTAAAGCAAAAGTCAGGGTCCAAAACTCCTCCTGCTTATACTTCCTCTCTCTGGGCAGGAGAACCCTTAGAACACTACCAGTCTCCCTGAATATACTTTGTCAACTACTTGTAAGCAGGAAATTTATATCAACAAGCTGAAGTTTATGTGTAAGTTTTAATTGTTACACAACTCATCAAAGTCAGCTGATAGTTTCTAAGACCTTTTTGTTTCATTGTAGACAAGCAGCCCACTATTAACTACAGGTTTGATTCAAGTCTTCTTGCTACCAGCAGAAGTGGGTTCCTCTCTTTCCTAATTCTTTTTTTTTTTTTTGGAGGGGGGGGGTCGGTCGTGGGGCTTAAACTCTGGGCCTAGGTGCTGTCCTTCAGCTCTTCAGATTAAAACTAGCACTCCACCACTTGAGCCCCAGGGCCACTTCCAATGGGTTCCTTTCTTAAAGGGAAATTTTTCTGATGCTTAATAATAGTCTGATTTAAACTTCCTGTATTCTAATGTCAATAGGTTCAACAATGGATGGCAGATTAAAATTGGAAGGGGACTTGATTACTTTAAGAAACCACAGGTAAGATAATTTTATGGGTAAGTGTGTAACACGTAAGACTGTATTTGTTTTGATGTTTTGTTTTTAAATGAACTCCTGGGCTTAAATAATCATTTACCTCAGTTTCCCAAGTCTCTGGAACTACAGACACAGCCCCAAACCCCAGCTTAGTCATGCCATTTTTATTATTATTAAGTAGTTGAACAAAGGGGTTACGATTCCATGTCAGGTTATGAGTATAATGCTTCTTGGCCAATGTCACCCCTTCCTTCTTAGTCATGTCATTTTTAACAGTACTCTTATTTTCTTCCTAGGGCTGTTTTTCCCTTGGATATTGTGATTTTGATTTAAGGCCATGTCGTGAAACAACAGTGGACATTTTTCATAACAAACACACAAAAAAATTATGATGGGTAGTAGCTTAACTCGTATTGCACATTTCTTCCTTTTATGATGCCATAACTACATAGCACACACTGGGTAACGAATAGAGATTTATTTAGCCCTTATTTCTGGTGGCTGAGAAGCCTTAATAGCATGCTGCTGGCAACTTTGAGAACCTTCCTGCATCTTAACGTGGGTAGATATCATGTGACAACACAATATGCGTGTCTCAGAGAGTTTGGGTCTGTAAAAGCCTGTGAGGCAGAGCCAGTCATCTCTCTGGTGTCCACTTCTCAACACTACTGCAATGAGGACCACATTTCCAACATATGAACTTTTGGGGACAAATACAAACTACAGCAAGGAAATATTGGATTCTTCTTTTTACTTTAAACATTTTTATAATGTGTGAATTTTTAAATAAACTTGTATTTCTACTAGGTTTTGGATTCATTGTTCAGTTGTGGAACACTGGTCACATCTACTTATTCTGTAGATTTACAATGTTTCAAGTCATATAGCTAATTTAAACTTTTTTGTTTTTGCCAATTTTGATTTGGCTATTGGAGTATAAGTCAGTAAGTAATGAGCATCTATTACGAAGATGAATTGAATGTTAACCTTGTCTTGTAGTCTACAGTCCTGTAAGGAAAGTAATCTACCTTATGTCCTACCATATTGGATATGTGTGTGTGTGTGTGTGTGTGTGTGTGTGTGTGTGTATGAGAAGCATAATTCAATGTTTGAGATATTGCATTGCATAGCTATGTTTATGACAGCTGTGTATACAAAAGCCAAACAGTGGAAATAGCTGAAATGCCCAACAACAGATGAATGAAATATCCCACATATATACCATAAAATACTAAACAGCTACAAAAAAATACATGAAATCATGTCATTTTTATAAGAAAGTGAATAAAACTGAAGATCATGTTAAGTGAGATAAGGCAATCTCAAAAAGCCATATATACGTACATATATGTATTATATAAGCAAATATACAATATAACTTAAAACATAAATATGTAAATTTACATATGTATATGAGAGACATAATTCTGTGGGACTATTTAGTTTTTTTTTTGTTTTTGGTCCGGTCGTGAAGCCTGAACTCTGGGCCTGGGCACTGTCCCTCAGCTCTTCAGCTCAAGGCTAGCACTCTACCACTTGAGCCACAGCGCCACTTCCGGCTTTTTTCTTTTTG
>NW_012273832.1:0-2033 GCF_000151885.1 Dipodomys ordii
GCCCAGGCCCAGAGTTCAAGCCCCACTACGGACAAAAAAAAAAGAAAAAAGAAATGAAGTTCCAATTACCCAGAAGGTATATGTGCAAAGATACTGAGCATTGATAGAAAAGTTAAAAAAAAAAAGAAAAGAAATAACATCTAGTGCTCATGAGACATATTTCAATACATGGTTTATTGGATCATGAATTGCCAGAATCTGTGGAGAGTGGTCTGGGAATGTCAAGATAAATTATATAGGCCTTTTTTACTCAGAGGTCTATTTTAGAAGTCTATTCTCTATAAACAAAAGCCCAAATAAATAAAGATGCATTGTTCTAAAAAAAAACTTTAGGCTCAATTTTATTTTCATAGTGCTGGGATTGAAACCAGACCTCACTCACATACATAGGCAAGTGCTCTCCCACAGAGCCATATTCCTAGCCCTAAATATACATTTATAAGGAGGTATATTACTACATTGTAATGAAAAAAGGTAGAAGCAATTTCTTTGTCAAATTGATTAACTGTTAACAAGGAAAATTGTTGATTGCATTCAGCAGTCAACTGGTAGTCTTACTATAGAATATTATGTAGCAATTAAAAAGCATTAAAAGGTCAGGTGTGGTGACTCTTGCCTGTAATCCTAGCCACTCAGGAGACTGAGATCTGAGGATCACAGTTCAAAGCCAGCCTAGACAAGAAAGTTCGTAAGACTCTTATCTCCAATAAACCATTCAGAAAACCAGAAGTGGTACTGTGGTTCAATTGGTAGAGCGCTCATCTTCAGCTGAAGAGCTGAGGAGCAGCGCCCAGGCCCAGAGTTCAAACCCCACAACCGACAAATAAATAGCATTAAGAAGCAAAAAAATTGGATCTGGCAAGTTGGAGCAAGGAACGCCAGATATGAGTCTGTCACTTACTGTATTGTCTAAGTTTATTTCCCTCATCTCTGAAATGATAGTAACTCTAGGTTAAACTCTCTTTTGCTCATTACAAAAGTCCTATATAGTAGACTGTGCTCAGCTGCTTAGCTTACTTTGAAAAAAAAAATAGTGTTTTTTTTTCTGACGCTACTATTACAGTCTCAATACAGATGCCCTGACTGAGTCTTAAGCTTGCATTTCATTTCATTTATGAAGATAATTCTGTAGTACACCACAAAAAGGATCTAGTTTTAAGTTAAAATTAGATTCAGTCCCGGCTCAGTCAATCATTTAATTAATCAATACCTTCCTGGCACATAGTAGTGCTACTTATATTAGTGTTTGTCTACAACTTATTTTTAAATAAGATTGCATCCCATAATCAGTTACCTTCTAGAATTAAAATATTAACTAAATAAGAGCCCCCCCAAAATATGTCAGATAAATATATAAGGAAAATATATGTCATGATGTCAAAGGCCCTAAATTAGCTCTATACCCTAAAGATTCTATGCCAAAGATTTCAGAAAGAATCCATTGTCAGTTGATTTCATATCTTGTATCTCACTGTGGTGATACTATTCTTTAAAATTCTTTTTTTCACTGGTACCAGTGGCTCATATCTGTAATCTTAGCTACTCAAAAGGCTAAAATCTGATCACAGTTTGAAGCCAGCCCAGGCAGGAAAGCCCAAGATACACTTATCTCCAATTAACTACTAAAAAAGCCAGAAGTGGAGCTGTGGCTCAAAAGGTAGAGTGCAGCACTGAGGGGAAAAAAAAAAAAAAAAACATAGCCAGGCGCTGGTGGCCCACACCTGTAATCCTAGCTACTCAGGAGGCTGAGATCTGAGAATTGCAGATCAAAGTCAGCCCTGGCAGGAAAGACGGTGAGACTCCAATCTCCAATAAACCACCAGAAAACTGGAAGTGGCGCTGTAGCTCAGGTGGTAGAGCACTTGCCTTGAGCTGAAGAGCTGAGGGACAGTACCCAGGCCCAGAGTTCAAGCCCCACGACCTACAAACGAAAAACAAAAAAGGAGCTGGGAAGGTGGCTCAGTGGTAGAGCGCTTGCCTTGCATGCCTGAGGCCCTGGGTTCGATTCCTCAGCACCACATAAGCAAAAAGAA
>NW_012273833.1:0-1922 GCF_000151885.1 Dipodomys ordii
GGCATGCAAGGCAAGCGCTCTACCCCTGAGCCACCTTCCCAGCCCCTTGCAGTCATCTTGTCTTGAGTCCTATGCTCCCTGTTTTTATTAACAAACGAGTGAATGGAGTTAGATGTGGTGTAAGGCTGTTGGTACTTTGGAACTCAGATATCATAAATATTCTCTAATAGGGGTAAAAAAGGTGATACATTAATAGTGTGTTCTCCAATTACTGAGTTAGTTAACTTTAAGCATATGGACGCAAAACATTGTTTCCATAAGAGCAACTTGGAAAAAGAGCCTATGGAAAAATGTGAGTCAAGAGGATCAAATTGGTTTTTAAAAATAGAACAAAACATAAAATGGGCAGTTGCTCACAACCAGTGGTAAGGGTGCTTGATGTACACTGTAAGCTGTATTTCAGGAATGCAGAGCTCTGATAGGTTATTACATATACGATCATACTGGGCTCTCCACTAATGGCCAGGATGGGCATGGTTGTGTTTTCAGAGCTGCCTGCTGGTACTGCCTTGGTACCGTCTCCTGCGTGTGGCCAGTCCGGCCGTCCAGCCCATTTCTTTGTTCAGCTTAACTTCACTGCCTCTGTCACGATGACTAGCCCCATGGAAGTGATAGCAGAGGGCCTAAGCGTGGCCTACACTTAGCTCTGGGTCTTGGCTTACCAGAATCAAGTGTGTGAGATGGATTCTCCAGGGCTAGCAAAGGCAACCTGACAGGGTGGTCAGGGCTCTTTCTACTTGGATGCTACTCAAGACAGATGCGAAACTGAAAGCGACAGGTCCCACATGCTCCTCTCTGCTCTGGGCTATAGAGCTAACTATTTAATGGATACATGCTCCAAACTGCATTAACTGAGTTCTAAAATCAGTTGAGTTCTGGGGCTTCGTACAACCCCAGTCCTATTTTGAAGTATTTCCTCATCAGCATACAGAAAGTTGATAGTGTAGTCTCAGCCTATTAAGTGTTTTCATGTAGTACTAAGCCAACAGTCCTGTTAAAACATGAGAATTCAAAGCCCTGTGTGAAAATAGTTATGGAGGGATAGTTCTTTTACCTTGGAAATAACTCTTCTAATGATTCATTAACTTTCCACAATTATTAATTAGTTAATTAGTGCTAGGCCACTTTAAATGCATTTTCACTTCATATCTACAAATGGGAAAATGCTGGTGTGTAAACAGAGTGCTCACATGTACACACATGAATTTTCTTTGAGACATGAAAACCTGTTTTACTTTTTTTTTTTTTTTGTCAGTCGTGGGGCTTGAACTCAGCCTGGGATCTGTCCCTGTGCTCTTCAGCTCAAGGCAAGTGCTCTACTGCTTGAGCCACAGCACCACTTCTGGTTTCTAGTGGTTTTATTGGAGATAAGAGTGTCTCATGGACTTTCCTGCCCGGGCTGGCTTTGAACTGCGATCCTCAGATCTCAGTCTCCTGAGTAGCTAGGATTACAGGCGTGAGCCACCAGCACCTGGCACCTGTTTTACTTTTGAGTCTCTGGTGACCTTTAATCTGAACTACTTCCCTAAAGAAAGTATTTTTATGGAGTCTTGTTTAGGTATCAATCCATGTAAACATACAGATTGTAACTTTCTTTCTTTCCTTTTGTCAATTGTGGGGCTTGAACTCTGGGCCTGGGCGCTGTCCCTGTGCTCTTCAGCTCAAGGCAAGTGCTCTACTGCTTGAGCCACAGCGCCACTTCTAGTTTTCTGGTGGATCATTGGAGATAAGAATCTCATGGACTTTCCTGCCTGGACTGGCTTTGAACCGTGATCCTTAGATCTCAGTCTCTTGAGTAGCTGGGGTTACGGGTGTGAGCAACTGGTACAGGGCTCACGCACACACTGTAGTCACACACTGGTGAGTGCAGTGTGCAGGGCTCACGCACACACTGTAGTCACACGCTGATGAGTGCAGTGTGC
>NW_012273834.1:0-1325 GCF_000151885.1 Dipodomys ordii
CGTTTTCTTTTTTTGGGTCCGGTCGCGGGCCTGAACTCTGGGCCTGGGTGCTGTCTCTGAGCTCTTCAGCTCAAGGCTAGTGCTCTACCACTTGAGCCATGGTGCCATTTCTGGCTTTTTTTTTCTGCTTATGCAGTGCTGAGGAATCGAACCCAGGGCCTCATGCATGCAAGGCAAGCGCTCTACCACTGAGCCACCTTCCCAGCCCTAAAGTTCGTTTTTTGACATAATGTCTTGTACATCTCATTGTTGCAATGGGTCCACCTGTATCCCCATTTAAACCATTTTTTCCCCTTCCCCTCCACAAATTATACCAACATCAAATACAGTGAAAACAGGGGCTATACCATGGGGGAGGGACATACAAAGCAACAAAGAAATCATCTTATAAATATGTTAGAAACAATAGCAAGAAAGAAAAACCATTTGAGTCCTTATCTTGGGGTTCATCTCACCTACTTACCTGATCTTTTCTGCTTGTCTCACACATATACTAGTTATTGCAAATAAGGGAAACCATGGGACCTGTTTCTTTGGGCCTGGCTTACTTCACTTAATATAATTTTTTCCAAGTGTAAAGGAACTTCTCTTAATTGACAAGGATTCTACTCAATGTATCTATTAGTGCCCAGGTGGAGGGACTTCCTGGAAGTCTGGGAGAGCAGTCTTGGCCTAACCATGGGCTGGGATTCCCTTCAGGTTCTCAGTGGTTGCTGCTGCTCAGGCACAAAGGGACGCCTTCCAGCCTACCTGTACCTCTACCCAAGTTTCCAGTCACAGATGCGTTAACAAGTAGAATAAAAGTTTTCATAATGTAATTTGGTGAAACGACTGACAGTCTCAGTAGCAGGAAGGGAGTCCATAGCATTTACCTTCCAGAAATTTCTAAATGATTTCTGAAGGAATAGAGCTCTTGTTTTTGCAGAACAACAACAAAACGGCTTGCCTGAATGACTACCACAACATTATTGGATTCTGAGTACCTCTTCTTCTGAATTATAAGAGGGCTAGACTTGGAGGAATTAAAATACAACTATACGGTTTCAGCTTTATAGTGACACTTTCAGTACTAGGGTAACACTCTATATATCTGATCTCCTGGTAGCAAAGTCTTATAGTTCTATAGAAGGCTGAGGCAGGAGAATCATTTGAGTCCAGAAGTTTGAGATATCATGGAGAACACATTCAGAACTCATCTCAAAAACTAAATACAGGGCTGGGAAGTTGGCTCAGTGGTAGAGTGCTTGCCTTGCATGCATGAGGCCCTGGGTTCAATTCCTCAGCACCACATAAGCAAAAAGAAAAAAGCCAGAAGTGGCGCTGTG
>NW_012273835.1:0-1366 GCF_000151885.1 Dipodomys ordii
GCTATTGCTAGCAGTGTTTCCATTCTAGAAAGGAGATTTTGGCCCTATACTTTATCAGGCTGAATGTACTTCTGATCAGACAACACGAAGTCAAGTGTACTGACAGGGAAGGGACAACCAGCCAATGAAAGAAGCCACTGCGGGAGGCCTGCAGGCCATTTAGGATTTCCAGAACAGGTAAGAGGTCTCTAGTAGAACTGATTGGCTTTGCCCTTCAGACAGACAGACAGGGAGACAGGCAGACAGACAGACAGACAGAAAGACACGCAGGCAGACATTTTCCTGATACCTGCAGAAGGATCTTGTTGCCATCATGGTCCTCGGTCTGCCAGCGCCCCTCACTGATGGGGCTGCAGGGGTTGGGCAAGAGTGGCACCAACTCACCAATGTCCTTCACCCGGAACTCTAGCACAGAGGAGTCGGTGGGCACCGGGTTCTGGTCACAGGGCAGCCTTTTGAGGGAGAACTGAATATCCACATCCAGATTGGAGAAAATAGGGAAGATGCAGAAGTCCGCTCTCTTCTGGCTGGGGCTCCGGCGCAGGATGAGCTCGTAGAGCCGGAGGCTGTCTGCATAGTTGTCGTGGCGACAGTAGATGGTGAAGCGCACAATCTCCTTGCCGTAGTGCACAGGCCTGATGGCCCACAGTGGGGTCCCGGGGGCCAGTGTGAAGTAATCCTGGCTGCAGGGCAGATAGGGCAGGAACCGGCCATGCACCTGCTCTGTGTGATGGTGGCGCCAGGGTGGCCGCTGCAGCATGCGGTACAACTGCAGGATCTGCTCCTCACCATATTCCTCCTGCAGGAACAGCACCACAGCCAGTGAGGGCTGTGAGTCCTTGGGGGGCTTCCGCCGCCTATGCCGGCCAGCCCGCCGTTCTGACACCCGGAACAGAGGGAGGTCTGGGTGGATCCAGGCTAACACCTTGTCGATGGCCTCCTGCAGCGGCTGGGACTCCCCTGGGTCTGAGATAATGTGGATGCTCACTAGGAAAGGGTCTTGCGCCTCTTCCACGGAAAGCTCACCTGGGGGCACACAAGAACGGAGGAATGGATCATTATTCTGGATGGATGAGTGGATGGGTGGATGATGGATGGATGGGTGGATAGAATGATTATTCTACTTAGTAGAACAGTGGAGGCATGTAGTATAGTATCTTGTCAGGAAAAGAAGCCAAATTCTAATGGAACTGAACTCATGATCTGTGATTTTTTTTTCTGATTCCCAAATACACTTGCAAAAACTTCTAGAGCAATGTCCTAGCATCCAGAGAGAAAAGAGCTATTGCTAGCAGTGTTTCCATTCTAGAAAGGAGATTTTGGCCCTATACTTTATCAGGCTGAATGTACTTCTGATCAGACAACA
>NW_012273836.1:0-2262 GCF_000151885.1 Dipodomys ordii
CTGGTGGCTCACACCTGTAATCCTAGCTACTCAGGAGGCTGAGATCTGAGGATCGAGGTTCAAAGCCAGCCTGGGCAGGAAAGTCTGTGAGACTCTCATCTTCAATAAACCACTAGAAAACCAGAAGTGGCACTGTGGCTCAAGCGGTAGAGCGCTTGCCTTGAGCTGAAGAGTGTGAGGGACAGTGCCCAAGTCCAGAGTTCAAGCCCCACAACCGACAAAAAAAAAAAAGACAAATTTTGGGAGAAAGGATATGCTCTTTCAAATTCCTAAAAAATAAATTTTATAAATCTCAAAACTGAGAAAACTGGATGCCAGTGGCTCACACCTACCTACTCAGGAGGCTCAGATCTGAGGATCAGGATTTGAAACCAGCTCAAACAGGGAAGTCCATGAGACTCTTGTCTCCTTATAACCACCAAAATGCCAGAAATAGAGGTATTGTTCAAATGATAGACCACCAGCCTTGAGGGAAAAACTAAGGGATAGTGCCCAGACCCTGAGTTCAAGTTCCAGAACCAACACACACACACACACACACACACACACACACACCTATGATAGAATTATCAAAATAATAAAACAGGCTGTGGAAGGTATAAAACAAAAATTGGTCTATTTATTCTGTAAATATGCACAATTTTTAGTCTTCAAAATAGTAAAACAAAGAAAAACTATGTGTTTCAGATAATATACACAACTGACAACACTTCAGCGTTTCAGACATGCTGTTTCTGTGACTAGTGGCCTTCTTTCTCCAGAACACTTGATTGTATCAGTACTTGTACAGCTCATATCTATCTTGCCTTCTTTGTTCATTTTTCTATGTTGTTGTTTCTTTGAAAACAGATCTAAAGGCTTACTGTACCCCTGGTAGCCTGACCAACTCAGCCTCCTCAAAGCCTCTGTTTTTGTTTTTGTCTATTTTTTCTTCACTGCTTTCCTTCCCCACCACCCACACCTATCTTTTCTTTTACCTGGCTGTCTTCCTGGAAGAGGTAGGACAAAAGCATCCAGTATTGTAGGATTAACAGTCCTTCTTTGGGCATAGATGATAGGAATAATTTGGGTTTGGAAAACAATTGAGAATTGAACATGGGATTTGAACTGATTTATCCTTCTGTCCCCAAGGACCCCTTGTCTGATAGAAGGATGGGCTCATAATAGAAACAGCTGCAGTAGCCAGATGCCAGTGGCTCACACTTGTAATCCTAGCAGATTAGGGACACCTAAAGAGAAAGACAACTGTGTCATTTTACCGGGGGGGAAGGATCATGAGCCTTGGAGCTTGAGCTGAGCCTTGGAAACCACGAAAAGGTCTCCAAATGGTTGTTTCAGAGCCCTGAACCACAAGGGGCATTACAAAGGCATAATAGTTTGTAAGGAAGTAAAACTTGGTGCTGGGAAGGTGGCTCAGTGGTAGAGTGCTTGTCTTGCATGCATGAGGCCCTCAGTTCGATTCCTCAGCACCACATAAGCAGAAAAAGCCAGAAGTGGGGCTGAGGCTCAAGTGGTAGAGCGCTAGTCTACAGCTGAAAAGCTGAGGGACAGGACATAGGCCCAGAGTTCTGGCCCCACTGGCCCCACGACCGACAAAAAAAAAGAAAGAAAGAAATTAAAACATACAGAATGGCAGAGTTCAGGAGCAGAGGTGAAAATGGTTGAGGCGTGGACACTCAGGAGCTGACAGTAGTTATCTGTTTCTGTTAGGGGATATGGATTGTGGAGGTAGTCCTTCTATGCCATATAAAGAAGTTTGGACCTTTTTTTCTCACTAGCAATTGAGAACAATAAGCTTTACATTGGAAAATAGTATGATCAGGAGTATATATAATATATAGATTATATAAAATCTATTATATATACACACCCTGACAGCAGTCTGGAGGATGGATTAGAGGTTGTGAAACTGGCAAAGTTAGCTGGCTATTGCTAAAGAAAGAGGGGAGTCAAAGATTCTTATGTTTAAGCCTCAATGACTAGGTTATTGATGTTCACATTAACCAAGACAAGGAATACAACATGAGTAGGTTTGGTGGAATGCAGGCAATATTGAATTCAGTTTTGAACATTGGCTCTTCTGGGCCCTTGCTTGAGAGAGACATCTATGCTATTTTTACGAGCCAGATATATGGATGCTATGGTTAGAAATGAGGCTATCTGAGCAAAGGATGAAAGAATGAGGAGAGATGAAAATTGGTGATAGAATCAGGAAATACCAAAAGTTAAGAATAGATGAGTAGCTGGGCGCTGGTGGCTCAC
>NW_012273837.1:0-1351 GCF_000151885.1 Dipodomys ordii
GGGGCTGGGAAGGTGGCTCAGTTGGTAGAGCGCTTGCCTTGCATGCATGAGGCCCTGGGTTCGATTCCTCAGCACCACATAAGCAAAAAGAAAAAAAAGCTGGAAGTGGTGCTGTGGCTCAATTGGTAGAGCGCTAGCCTTGAGCTGAAGAGTTCAGGAAGATCGCTCAGGCCAAGAGTTCAGGCCCCATGACTGGACCCAAAAAAACAAACAAAAAAACCTTGTGACTTCTCAAATTTATTCTGTATTACAACAGAACCTAAATTTACTTAAGAATGGAAGTTTTATCAATGATTCTATCTACAAATATATCTTGTAAAGTCCAATTATAGATTTTAAAAGCGAAGAAGTCTTGGGCATGACTGAATACTTATCTCTCTATCTATTAGTCTCCTTTGCTATTGCAGGGATGGATGGGAATATTTTCTTTTCTGAAAGCTGAGTTTGTTATCACTGCATTTTCTCTGAAATCTTCAAAATTTGCTCCATTTTCTGACGATTTATCAGCTGCACAGAGGTATATTTTTTATAATAAATAATATTTGCCAATTTTAGGGGTAGCTTAGGATAGTTCATGTTGACAAAGATGTGCAGCCACAAAGCTGGCATAACAGTAAAATTATATGAAATGTTCATTACCCTGTTAATTTCCTTCTGGCCCATTGAAATCAATTCTTTTAACTTCCTTTTGACCATTGACTATCATTAAAATTCAGTCATGTACTTTTTTTTTTCTTTTCCTGTCCTGGGCCAGAGTGCTGTCCCTGAGCCTCTTTGTGCTCAAGGCTAGTGCTCTACCACTTGAGTAGTTTATTGGAGATAAGAGTTTCATGGACTTTCTTGCCCATTCTGGCTTCAAACCTCGATTCTCAGATTTCAGCCGCCTGACTAGCTAGGATTAGAGATGTGAGCCACCGGCGCCCGGCTGCCTAGTTTTTTTACTTAAATAATACACTTGCAATTTAAAAGATTTATCTCTCTCCACTCCCTCGACCCACCCAACTGGCCCTTCTCGTAGAACTCAGGGCCTTTTCAAGCTTCTTGGATCTGTCAATGTACAGTTTTGATCATATTTACAAAAACGGTTTGTTTGTATTTGGTACTAGTCTTGGGGCTTGAACATAGAGCCTGGTCACTGTCCACTTTGGCTCAAGGTTAGGGCTCTACCACTTGAACCACAGCTCCACTTATGGCTTTTTGGGCACTAGTTTATTGGAGATAATTGATGTTGGTATAATTTGGGGAGGGGAAGAGAAAAAACAAATTGTTTAAATAGGGACACAGGTGGACCCATTGCAACAATGAGATGTACAAGACACTATGTAGAAAAACAAACTTTATAACATTGGGG
>NW_012273838.1:0-3983 GCF_000151885.1 Dipodomys ordii
AACCGGAAGTGGCGCTGTAGCTCAAGTGGTAGAGCGCTCGCCTTGAGCTGAAGAGCTGAGGGACAGTGCCCAGGCCCAGAGTTCAAGCCCCACGACCAACAAAAAAAACAGAAGGCTGAGATCTAAGGATCACGGTTCAATGCCAGCCCAGGCAGGAAAGTCTGTGAGACTCCTATCACCAGTTAACCAATCAGAAAACCAGAAGTGGCATTGTGGCTCAAACTGGTAGAACGCTAGCCTTGAGTCAAAGAGCTCAGAGACAGCACTTAGGCCCAGAGTTCAAGTCCCACAACCAACTAAAAAAAGAAAAAGAAAAAAAAATTGCTCTCAAGTAAATATCAAAGTAAGAATTTATCCACAGGTCTTTTGTTGAGACCTCAAAAATATTTAAGGTACTGCCAAGTAGAACATTCTCACCAATACAAAGGGGCTTCTAAAAATCTCAGGACCTTGTAACAAAAGAATCTAAAATATGCAAAGTAAAGACAAATCTGCCTCAGAAAGGAAGTTCAGAGGAGACTTCTCAGACATGAAATCAAGTCCCAATAAAATTCACAGAACACTCTCAAAGTTTTTAGAAAAACTGTAGTACTGAAATTACTGCTGGCTTAGATTAAGAGAGAGAACCAGGTCAAGATGATTAAAACAAAAACAAAATCAAAAACTTATATGGTTACCTAACTTCATACGACTAGAAAGCAGGTTGAGAAGGCTACGTGTCTATGAACGCACCTATTTAAGAACAAGAGAAGCAGCAGAAGAGAAAGAAGGGCAAGAGCCCAACTGTGAGAGACAGCAGTCTCAGAAAACAATATCTTAGGGAGCAACCGTGGAGGAGCAGACCTGGGACAATTTTGAAATCCACTGGGCACACATCAAGAGTTCTCTTAACTCCATTTATCCAAGCTTTTATGGACCAACAATGACTTGTATCCATCCCGTTACTTTTCTTCTTGACTGTATGGCATCAGTTTGTCTGGTCCTTGTCTCACCACTGTACACTGGATAGGGTAGAGGAGTAAGCAACTTGTCCTCTTAGTTCCCAACTTTCTAGATCTTAAGAAACTATATCATGTAGCTATGTCTGAGAAATTTCGTGTGCATCTGGACTTCAGTTATGTGATAAGATACTGGAGTCAGAAGCAGATGCCTATAGAATTAGACATCTAGGGGAGCCATAAATATGTTTTGCATGTGGAAGAGATGTGAATTGCCACGCTCAGAGGGCAGCCCAGAGCAGATCATCTCCAAGATGGCTAAGATAATATCCCTTGTCTTCTTGCCACTTTGCTAGAATTTCCCATCTCCCATGAAAAAAGATGGAATCTTTTCCCTTCCACTTCAATCTGAACTGATTCTATAACTTATTCTGAATCAGAAATGTGGTAGAGCTGACAGTGTGTAACTTCTGGTATCAAAGCCTTAAGACATCTTACAACTCTGTTTTCAACTTCAAGAAACAATCTCAGCCTGGTCTAGTGAAGGTGGAGAAATCGCATGGAGAAGCTACCTGGTGAATAGAAATTTCTCAGCTAATAGTTAGTATCCAGGGTCAGTGAATCTATCTTGGATCTGCTAAGGGGCTGTGGAACAGAGAGAAAAGCTGTCTTTAATGAGTCCTGCCCAAATTCACAATCTGCAAAATCCTGAGCAAGGATGGTTGCTTATATATGATGGTTGGTTTTTGTTACTTTTTCAACTAACCACTAGACTGTAGGATCATTTATCATACCGCAACAGGTGACTAAGACTCTGGAGAAAAGGCTAACCTGAATAATGGAAATGTCTGAGTTACTGAATTTTGAAGAAATACTTTTAAGATTGTTAAATTTTATTGTAAAGGTGATGTCAGGTAATGAGTACATTTCCTTTTGAAGTGACACCCCCTCTGTTATTCTCTCCCAGTTTTTCCCCTCCTGGCTTCCCTCCCTGCCACGTTGTACATTCATTTCCAACATACTGTCTAGTGGATTTCACTCTTTGTCTGTTTCTGTAATTCCCCTGTCCCTCCCCAAATCAGATAAACTTATATACAAAATCAAAAACAGACAGAAAGGAATAAACCAAAGAAAAAAAGGAAGGAGAAAAAAGAAAAAAATGCAAACAATACAATAAAAAAAACACCTTCTTTCCATTTCTTGGAGTTCGTTTCAATAAGCATCATTTTATATGATCACATGCACATAGCTATTGAGCCCTTGTGATCCTCTCCTAAGAATATCCTCCTTAGATTGCTGTTTAATTAATCATGTTCAGGCATAATTTGTCTTTTACTGTCCTTTGGGTTTACTTTTAGATTTATAGGCACATTCTAATTATTACAAATGAGGGAAACCATGTGTCTTTGGGTCTGGCTTACTTCACTTAGTATAATTTTTTCCAAGTCTTTACATTTCCTAATGAATGTGGCAATGTCATTGTTTCTGATGGAAACATAGAATTCCATTGTGTATATATACCACATTTTCTTGACCCATTTGTCCACTGAGGGACATCTGAGTTGAATCAATATTTTGGCTATGGTAAATACAGAAAGCACACAGAATGGGAGAAGATCTTTACTAGCTATGCAACAGACAAGGGCCTCATACCAAAAATACACTTGGAGCTCAAAAAACTAAACTTCAAAAAAATCCTCAAAGAAACAACAATCCAATTAATAAATGGGCTAAAGACTGAAAGAGAGAGAGTTCTCTGTGAGGCTGGGAAGGTAGCTCAGTGGTAGAGTGCTTGCCTTGCATGTATGAGGCCCTGGGTTCGATTCCTCAGCACCACATAAGCAGAAAAAGCTGGAAGTGGGGCTGAGGTTTAAGTGATAGAGCGCTAGTCTACAGCTGAAGAGTGAGGGATAGCGCCCAGGCCCAGAGTTCAGGCCCCACAACTGACAAAAAAAGAAAAAAAAGAAAAAGAAAGAGAGAGTTCTCTGTAGAAGAAATAAGAATGTCCAATAGACAACACATGAAGAAACGTTGGACATCTCTGGCCATAAAAGAAATGCAAATCAAAACAACATTGAGATTCCACCTCACCTCAGTTAGAATGGCCATTAACAAAAACACCAACTATAACAGATGCTGGTGAAGATGTGGCCAAAAGGGAACACTTCTACACTGTTGGTGGGAATGTAAACTTGTTCAACCACTCTGGAAAGCAGTATAGAGGTTCCTCAAAAGACTAAACATGGAGTTTCCCTGGGACCCAGTAATCCCACTCCTGGGCATCTAACCAATGACCACAAACAAGACTACACAAAAGCCACCAGCAGGACCATGTTCAAGAAATACTTTAAAAAATATACACTTAACCCTACCTAACAACTTTTAGGAAAACAATTCCCTTCATTCACCAAATATTTGCTGAGCTACAAATGCAGCCTAGGTGCTGCTCAAGGTTCAGAGAAAATGGTAGTGAATCACAAGTGTTTGTAGTTCATATTTTCATTAGGTGAACAAGAATTCCTTCTAATTAGTACACCTAAGTTAGTGTTTGCCAAACAACTACTCCTAACTTGCTCCTTGAAATTGTTACTGGGATGCTTTATCACTGTGCCAGGAGCTATTTTTAGCTCAGTCTTTCTTCAGACTGAGGAAGAAGAAAAAACAAAGTCAAGATGATAGAAGACCACTAGTAAATTCAGTGCACTTGAATTTTTGGTTATCTTCTACGCATTAATTCTATTCTGACTTAGAACATTAGCACTTTGATATCTCTTCCTGCTGTCTCCTCTTCTGGGTGCCACTCTCTGCCTTCTAACCCTGGACTCCCTTGGGTCTTATTACCATATCAGTTACCTGTCCTTGCTCTCCCACAGCATCTTACACATACATGCAGCACACTTCTGGGTATGACATGGTCTAATTTCTTTTCTTTTTTTTGGGGGGGGGGGTCTGGTCATGGGGCCCGAACTCTGGGCCTGGGCACTGTCCCTCAGCTCTTCAGCTCAAGGCTAGCGCTCTACCACTTGAGCCACAGCGCCACTTCCA
>NW_012273839.1:0-2118 GCF_000151885.1 Dipodomys ordii
CTGCACTGCGGTGTCACTGCTGCACTGCGGTGTCACTGCTGCACTGCGGTGTCACTGCTGCACTGCGGTGTCACTGCTGCACTGCGGTGTCACTGGTGGTGTCCACTAGCTGAGCGCTGGGGGTGGGGGGGGCAGCTCAGGACTCCGCCCCTGCCAGGGGAGGCCTCCAGGCCCGCTCTGCCATGGCCCAGGCCATGGGAAAGCTGGAGGTGCCCTTGCCACTGGCCCATGGGGATGCTGGCTCCTCTTAGGGTGCCTGCACACACACTGCCTGCTCCAGGGTGGACCTGCGTGTCTCAGGGCAGACTGGGCCAGCAGGTGGACGCCAGGCCTGGGAACACAGGGCGCATGCTCTGTGCAGCCACCCTGGAAGCCATGTGCTGTCGAGATTTTCAGGGTGTTTCAGATTTTGAGCCCCGCCCCACCCCAGACTGACACCTCTCCCTGGGGAAGAGAGCCAAGAGCACTGCGAACACAGCGACTCACACCTGTCATCCAGCTACTCAGGTTCGCAATTCAAAGTTCTCCCAGGCAGGAAAGCCCGTGAGACTCTGATCTCTAACAACCCACTCAGAAAAAAGCCAGAAATGGCTCCGTGGCTCAGGTGGTAGAACACGAGCCTCAAGCAAAAGCAGCCCAGGGACAGCCCCCAGTCCCAGAGTTCAAGCCCCAGGACCAGTGAGCGTTTCCCCCTCTGCAGAACTGAGACCTCAAGCCCTGGCACAGGGGATCTTTAACTCAGGCTCTCCCAACTTGTTCCCATCCGATTTCCCGCCCCCACTGCAGTGGACTGGACATCCAGAAGTGCTCAGCGCGGCACGGTGGGGGCAGTCCGCCTGCCTCCCTCCAGCACACCCTGTGCCCGCGGCCACCCACACGCCACCCCTCCAGCACTGCGGGACCCGCCCAGGCCAGCGGGGTACCTGAAGAGCTCCTCTGCAGCTCTGGGGATGACCCCAGGGTCACGAGGCGCGTCTGACGGCAGCCCCAGCCAGTCCGCGGCACGTGGCCCCAGCATGGTGTAGCTCTTCCCACTGCCAGTCTGCCCGTATGCCATGATGCACACATTGTACCTGAAAAGTAAGACAGACTTGTAGCAGCAAAGCGCAAATGGGGCCAGGGCCACAGTGGCTCTGGAGGAGTTTTCACTTCCACATAAAACTTCAGTGCACGTCATTTTGCATTCCCCTGTGCAAGTGAGATTTGTTCAACCACAACTGTCCACATGTCCACTCAATGTAGCCACTTTGCTATACAATACTGGATTAAACTACACATTCATGCAGTGCACGAATGCATGTGTACGCACGTGTGCACACACACGCTTTGGGACTTCTTGGTGTTCGGACACCTTTCCTGTGGAGAACACTGGTGTCCCCTGCCTGCCCTGGCTCACACCAGCCTCACCGCAGCAGCAGCCCCTCACAGATGCTCACGAGCATCCAGCGAAGCACACAACCCCAGACATAAGAGCTTATTGCATATCATGTTTGAGGGAAAAGTCTGCTCTTTTCTTTTCAAGATCCAAAACAGTCTGTCTTCACCATATTCACAACTGGTGCCTCGCACGGCCGGCACGAGCTTACTTAAGATGGCGATGCATTTTGTTATCCAGGTGAGTCTGCGGTAATCTACCTGTGCTGAGCTCTCTGCTCACACCACACTCCCTCCGTCCTGCAATCTGACATTATTTGACAGGAGTCCACTGCACAGAAGACAAAGACTATTGACAAACCCCTGAAGTGTTTTTCGGTCATTTTATCGACCCCCAAACATCAGTGAGAAGATTGTTTGGGATGACATGATAGATGTGAAGTTTTGATAGAAAGTCATGCTCTTCAGGTCTTGGCCTGGCCCTCTTGCGGGATATCTGTCTACAGCCATCAGAGCCACTTTGACCTGGCAAGCCAGCTATGGTTCAGGTCAGGTGATTCTGAACAGGTTTGGACATTGGAAATACATCCAATTCAGTGAGACAGAAAGCAGTAAAGCCAGCACCCCGGGCTCCAAGGCCACTGGCAGCGCAGCTGCCAGAGGCCGGAGGGCCACACAGCAGGGCAGCTGCCAGAGGCCGGAGGGCCACACAGCAGGGCAGCTGCCAGAGGCCGGAGGGCCACA
>NW_012273840.1:0-1417 GCF_000151885.1 Dipodomys ordii
CAAAGGAGGAGGCTACAATGCTTGATAAGAAATGTACTCATTATCTTGCCCATGTAATTGTAACCCCTCTGTACAGTATGTTCACAATAAAAAATAAAAATTAAAAAATTAATTTATGTGAAACTGAAACTTAAACTAAGCAAATGCTCAGTTATACGCTGGGATGTCAGTGTTAAAACTCTTGTGTAGCATGCACCACAAGGCTCTAGCTTTGATTCCCAGCACTTCACTTAAAAAAATCCATAATTATTATTTCAGTATTCTATCAATAGGAATACAGAAAAACTCAATAAAAAACAGAATTAAAAGAATCCAATTGCTATCTATAGAATAGCAATAGCAGCTTATTTAAAGATCATAACCAGGCAACAAAATAAATTTCACAAATTTGAAAGAACTGAAATGACATTTTGATGGCAAACGACTTAAACTAAAGCACTCACTTTCCCCCTGACAGCCATACCTTAGACCTGACCTTGCTGCAGACCTCACTGAACCATCTCCCTGTCCTGTGTCCCCAAACAAACATACCCTGAAGTTTTGGAGAAGAGAGCCTCAAATCAAGGCCACATCTGACACTGATGCTCCAATGAACACAGCTGCTGTTGAAACCTTAATACTCCTCAGTCAGAACAACATTGCCCACCACCCTTCAATCTTTCTGCCGAGTCTTTATAGAGCCCTAGTTGTAAGGGGGAGGAGGGTTATGCCATTTCCCCATCAGTGTTGCTGAAATAAACATGGTCAGCCTTCCCAGGCTTCACTCTAGAATAAAGCCTGCTGGTCAGTTGACTTCACTTTCTGTTCTTTCTTTTGATACCCTTATGACTCAGTTTCCTTACATATATAATTTGTTTACTCGTTGTATGACATCCAAGTAGAATTCAAAACAAAAATAAATCCAACAGGGAAGTGGCTACACTCTAAAAAATGAAGCAGTTCATTTGTAAAAATCAATGATCCAAAATATAAAGGAAAAAATTCATTAAACTGAATAAAAATGAAAAAAACAGCATATCAAAATTTCTGGGATGCAATTAAGGCAGTCCTAAGAAGGAAATTTTGGGTGCTATATATTTTCTTTACCATAGAAGAAATCTCATTAAAAAAAAATAAGAGCAGGAAAGCAAACCTAAAATAACCAGAGGCAAAACAATAAAATTACAGCATATTTTTCAATAAATTAAAAGTAGTAAATAAAATGAGCAAATCAATTGTTTGAAAATATTGTCAAACCAAGCCGGGCGCTGGTGGCTCACGCCTGTAATCCTAGCTACTCAGTAGGCTGAGATCTGAGGATAGCGGTTCAAAGCTAGCCCGGGCAGGAAAGACCTGAAACTCTTATCTCCAATAAACCACCAGAAAACCGGAAGTGGCGCTGTAGCTCAAGTGGTAGAGCGCTCGCCTTGAGCTGAAG
>NW_012273841.1:0-7214 GCF_000151885.1 Dipodomys ordii
GGGGGGAGGGGTGTAACATGCCCATACAAGTCAGGTTTTGTGACCACCAGGGAGCCCAAGCTCCTGGGGGCTCATCCTTCATCTCAAGTGTGTGTTGTGTGCGTGTGTGCGTGTGTGTGCGTGTGTGTTGTGTGCGTGTGTACGTGTATGTGTTGTGTGCGTGTGTGTTGTGTGTGTGTGTTGTGTGTGTGTGTTGTGTGCGTGTGTGCGTGTGTGTTGTGTGTGTGTTGTGTGTGTGTTGTGTGTTGTGTGCATGTGTGTTGTGTGTGTGTGTTGTGTGTGTGTTGTATGTGTGTTGTGTGTGTGTAGGGGGGCGGCGGCTGATGGCTGGAAAAGCAAAGATGAGCAGCAGAGGTCCACATGATCAGAGGGGAAAAATCATCCAAAACCCCAGCCTGGCTCCAGTGTCTCCTTTTCAACACAGCCTCCCCTCTTGATGAGGACTTAGGGTAATTACTCGCCCCCCAGGGGCCAAGACATAAAACGGATATTAGAAGGAGGGAATTTTCCCCAGCTGAGCTAAGGCTCAATTAAATCCCCAGCTCCATAATCCAAAGGTGGCTTAATCCCTCCCTGCCTGCCTCTCCTCCCGGGGCCACCAGACCCAAGCATCAGTCCACAGCCCCTGGTAAACAGCCACCAGTGCCAAGGCCGCCAGCCTGCCCGCCCCCGCCCTTCCACCACCCCCGTTACAGAAGGTGAGAAACGGGGGGGGGGCTCTGCCAGGGGGTGGAACCGCAGGGCAGAGCTGGGACCCCCAGAGGCTCCCAGACCCCTGCAGATGCCAAGAGGAATGTGCAGAATGCAAGCACCCAGTGAAATGCCAACTTGCCCCTGTGTGTGCTGGCCTTGGTCTGAGTCCCGGCTCTCCTGGTAGGCAGGCCAGACTTAAACCTTGTGAACACAGTCCTCTGTCCTCATTTATAAAACAAGACAAACCAACCCCCCGGGGCTCTGCCCCCAGGGCTGTGTGTGGCAGAGGCTGTCCTAGGTGGCATAGGGGTTCGGGGGACCTGGTTCTGCCCAGCAGCTTGCTTCTCTCCCCGCCTACCCCCCCATCATGATGTCTCTGGATGAGATGTCTCCTGCTCGTGTCACTTTGGGAAGCAGGTTCCTCCCGGGTTGCACCTGGCTCTCTGGGAGCTGCTCTGGGGGCTGAGGGGTTTAGCAGGAAGGCCTGACTCACCATCGAATAGCAGTGACCCCAAATAACTGTGACTTTATCGATACAAGGGCGGACTCTGGTAGTTCAGGGCAGATGACGGCCCTTCTCTGCTCCTCCATCTCTCTCATCTGACCTCATCCTTAGGGTTCAGGAGAACCGCGGGGAACACCAGGATGGAGAAAAGGAGGGGCAGAGGGCACAAGCCTGTCCATCAAGTAGATCCCCATTTGCTGCTGGGTTGCTCAGCCGTTGACTTCTTATTGGCCAGAACTCAGTCACATAGCCAGGCCTAGCTGCATGGGATGCTGGGAAATGTAGTCTTTGTTCTGGGGGGGGTGCACGTGCCCAGCAGGCAGAGTATGAAGAGAGTGTGGCCTGTGCAGGGTCACGGACTCTCTGGCCTGCTGCCGTCAGGAAGTAGATTAAAGCCAAACGCTTTCAGAGCCGCCCGGACAGGAGGTGTCATAATCCCTGGAGCATCTGGTCCATTACAGTTAAAAAAAACCACTAGACAAGAAGTATTAGCAGAGCACACAGGAAATAAACACACAGGCTCTTTATCTTCAAACAGCAATTCGGGGACGTTTCACGGGCCAGCGCTCTGTAAGCTCGCTCCCATGCCCACGACAGGGCAGAGCCTGCGACCTCATTGGCTTCGGCTCCCACGCGGGTGGCTGGGAATTCCGTTCCCAATACAAGAAACTTTGGGGACACATGCAAACCATAGCAGGTGACTTGAAAACAACCAAACTGAAAGCGGACTCTCTGATGACACAGCCAATCCACTTCCTAGTATACACCCAGAAGAGCAGAAGCCGGGACTCGAGACACCCGCACGCCTGTGGCCACAGCTGCGTCCACAGCGTCCTCCCAAACTCCCTGAGTTTGCGAGCAGATCCCGTGTCTGCCGACGGGAATGCGTCTTAGACACGCTAAGCAGAATGAGCCACACCGAGGGACACGGCTGCGGAAGACCCCACGTGGTGCCAGGACAGCTGCTCTTGCACCAGACTCTGGGAGACCTCGCTGGGGAAGGGGCTCGGGGGCCTCCTGGGGTCACACCCCGGGAGGAGGCTGAGCTGGGCTCTGCTGGCCCTGTCCATTCACTCAGTGCTTTACCTCCATCCTCCCTCATGAAGGGAAGGGTCCCATAGCACCCTCCAAAATTATGTGAGACAGGAAGTGGTGGTGTGGCTCAACTGGTTAGAGTACCATCTTTTTCTTTTTTCTTTTTTTTGGTCATGGGTCTTGAACTCTGGGCCCGAGCGCTGTCCCTCAGCTCTTCAGCTCAAGGCAAGCACTCTACCACTGGAGCCACAGTGCCACTTCCGATTTTCTGGTGGCTCATTGGAGATAAGAGACTCACAGATGTTCCTGTCCAGGCTGGCTTTGAACCTCAATCTTCAGATCTCAGCCTCCTGTGTAGCTAGGATGACGGGCGTGAGCCACTGGCACCCAGCTAGCGCCATCTTTTTTGAGAGAAAAAGCCAAGCTAGAGCTTGAGCTGAGTTCATGACCCAGTACTGACACACACGCAGGCATGCATACGCATGTGTGCACACGTGGACCACAGGTGTTTGAAGACACTCAAGGAGGGCGCCCAGCCCCGATGGGTCATCTGCTCCCTCCACAGACATCAGAGTGACAGGGATCTGCAGCGCCCACATTGTTGTTGCCACCAACGGAATAACTGGCTGGTTAACCCGGCCTGTGTAAAGCAGCACCACGCCGTGAGGTCTGACAGCCTGTGACCCCCACTGCCTCAGGACTCGTTTTTCTTCTTAAATGCACCTGTAAGTGGACTTTCCTTGGACCCGAATCAGTACCCTGTGGGTAGGAGACGCCACAGCGTCCCCCTCAGCGACTGCTCCTCCTCTGGACCAGCCCCAGCGCACGCACACACACCTGAAAGTCAGAGGAACTGGGGTGCAAACCCCTGATCTAGTCTGTTGGTGCTGTGTGACCCTGGGCCCAGCGCTGTGTGATCTCTGTGCCTCAATTTTCTCCGTGAGTCTGGAGTGACCCAACCGAGCGCAGTAACACAGGGACACACCCGCGTGGACGCGGTCAGGAAGCACCCCGCGTGAGCTCAGGACCTGGTCTCTCATCTACGTTGAGTTTGCTCCAGTTCAAACAAATGTTCTTCAATAATTAATTTCTCTTCCTACTTTAATCTTCAAAGCCCCTGCGGCCTTCGTGAGGTGGCGTGGCTGGAAGCAATTAGACGCTCGCTGGAGGTGCTGGCGGCCAGGGCCTCAGTTCACCTCTGGGAGCCGAGGCTGGAGGGAGGCAGGTGTCCGAATGACAGAGGCGGCCGGGCGCCGGGGTCCAGGAGCTCGGCTTGGCCCTGGGACTCCTCCACCCATCCGCCTCCTGGCAACACCTGAACTGGGGCTCAGAGGCCAGCCCGCTTGCCTGGCACCAACACTCAGTCCCTGGGGCCACGGGGACAGATCCTGGCTGAGGACACCGCCCCCTCCTGGTGGCTGGCTGTGGTGGGGGCCACGGGCTGTGCCAGCAGCCAGAGCTAGCTTGTCTCTGGCTCTCTGTTCTCTGCCTGGCTGTCTCTGAAGCCTTAACCTCTGACCACTGAGTCTGGAAATATCGCAGGCTATGGCATACGCCGTGACTCCTTGTTGAGATGTGTGTGTGTGTGTGTGTGTGTTCAGAGATCTTTACGTACACACACATTTTGCTGTGTGGGACTGACCGCCCTGTCCTCTCCCTTCAATTGCCCCGGCTGTAATTCCTACCCGCAGGCTGGAAGCAGAGGTGGGCGTTCGGGGGGTGATGGGGCCACAAGGGTGGAGCGCTGTGACTGGAGTTAGTGCCCTTGAAAATGGCCCCCAAGCGTTCTCCCTCAGTCCCTGTCCACCAGAGCAAGAAGTCGGTAACTGGCAGCCAGGAAACAATCCTCCCCCACCTCAACCGTGTGCCCCCCGAACTCACACCTCTGCCCCAGAGCTGTCTACCTGCCTGCCACCCGAGCTGTGGCACTTCGTTACACAAACACACGTCGATAGGGCTCATGTTCATCGCAAGAAGCACGGGAGACGGTTTGGGGCAGAATAACTGAACTGCAGCAAAGCAGTGACCTCTGTTTTCTCCTTGCTGGTGATTATTTTTAGAGAGCCAGCATTTGAATCTGTATTGAGATGTAATTTTTTTAAGCCCAATGAGCTGATGGTGTGCACCCGGGGCGTGCTTCCCCGCGCCAGCGGCCTCCACCTTCTCCTCCTGTGAGATTTCATCCCACCGAGCCCAGTGACCTTGACGCGGACCTCCCCAGAATGCCTCTCGGCCCAGCCGAGATCTAACTGTGACATGGGGTTTTGATAATCAAGATTCGAGACGCTACTTGGGTGGCAGAAAGAGGACCAGGATGAGCCCCCTGACCTTTTTGCCAGCCCTGCGGCGTGCCCACCCCACGCCGGCCACGCCAGCTGCGGGGGGCACCTTCTGGCTCTGGCCAGACAGCAGCTTTTGCAGCGGAGTCGGGCCTGGGCCGCTCTGCGGGGACCTGAACCCTGGTCAGCCTCGTCCTGACAGACGTGGGCCCCACCCTGCGGGGCCCCGGGGCCCCAGCCTCTTCCCCACGGCCAGGTCTGCCGCAGACTCTGTCCGTACCACCCCATGTCCCCGTTTCTCCTGCCAACTGAGTTCACTAGGAAGGGAGTTAGGTACAAAAGCCAACCTTTCTCCTGCCAGCAGAGCACGTCAGACAAATTATTTCCTTTTCCAATAACAAATATTGTTTGTGTTCCAGTCAGAGCAAAATAATAAAGCTGTCACTTTTTTCCCCTTAAAGCTCAGTTCTTCTATTGCCTCGCTCGGCTTCTCCACGTGGCCTGGCGAGGCTGTGGCCTTGGAGACCCTGCAGGGAGAGGTGCCGTCTGCAATTTCTCCACCTTCCCGAAGACCGAAATGAATCCTAGGCAGACAGTTCCGAAAGCGGGTGAAAGCCGCTTACGAGTGCTTCCCTCAGGACCGAGACCTTGTGGTCCTGGCAAAGCCGATGTGGGCACACGGCCAGTCCACACCCGGATGCGGGTGCCAGGGCCAGGAGCAACTCAAGACCGCCGTGCGCCTTCAACGCCATCCAAGGGGACCAGCCCCGCAGCGGCTGCCGAGCCCCACGCACAGGCTCTGAGTGCCCGCCGCCTCCTGGCTGTCCCCCCTCCCCCCCAGGACCTGTCACCCAGCCCTTCTTACAGGTGGGGAAACATCTTGAGCGTCTAAGGTTTCTACCCAAGCTCAAAAAGCCTGGCCCTGGAAGATGGATCTCACCGTGAGGCTGAGCCCGGTCCTGCCGCTGAACACCAGGCCAAACTTGAGCTTTGTAGAGAAAAGAAAAGTATGTGCATGAGAAACAAACAAAAATTAGCCAGCACTGGTGGCTCCCGCCTGTTATCCTGGCTACTCAGGAGGCTGAGATCTGAGGATCGTGGTTCAACGGTAGCCCGGGCGGGAAAGTCTGTGAGACTCTTTATCTCTTACCTCCAATTAACCACCAGAAAACCAGAAGTGGCACTGTGGTTTGAAGTGGTAGAGTGCTTGCCTTGAGAGAGAGCTCAAGGACAGTGCCCAGACCCTGGGTTCAAGCCCCACGACTGACAACAACAACAAAACACACATACCCACACACACAACACAGAAAGACAAAAAATCATGGTGCGATCTGGGCCGTCTCTTACACAGCACAGCACAAACGTCCTCTCAGACCAGTGGACGTGTTGTGGGTTGTGTTATTATTGTTGTGTTGCTGCTGCTGCTGCTGTTATCTTTAAGTAGTTGTGCAAAGCAAAGGGGGTTCAGTGCCACAAGGCGGGTTAAGAGTGCCGCATCCGCGTCTCTGTCGCCCCTGCCTCCATCGCCCCCCAACTTTCTCAGTCCCGCCCACACCCCGCAGGACTTCGGTTTGAGTTCTCTGGACACATTCAGATTGGAAGAAGAAATCGAGGCCCCTCCCGGAGTCACCGCGGCCCCCCGGGGCTTCTTGACTGTGGGACTCCAGGGTCCGATAAGGAACAGTTTCCGGCAGCTGCCGCCGCTCTTTCCTTTGTGACAGTCCTGTCTGAAACCTGTCCCCTAAGGAGGGACGGCTCAGCTCCACGGCCACGGCCATCACAGCCCCACGATGGCTGTGCGCACAGCTCCACCGCAAGACGCGGGGCTCACGGTGGCTGGCGGCGCCCCCTGGTGGCAAAGCACCCCATGGAGGCGCTCCTGCAAGTGCCACCAGGGCCGGAGGCGGAATGCCCTGGGGGCGTGGCTTCCTCACTCAGCCCTGGGGGCGTGGCTTCCTCACTCAGCCCTGGGGGCGTGGCTGCCTCACTCAGCCCTGGGGGCGTGGCGTCCTCACTCAGCCCTGGGGGCGTGGCTTCCTCACTCAGCCCTGGGGGCGTGGCTTCCTCACTCCCCAGACGGCCAGGCCCGGGCTGCCCCGGGGTGGACACCGCAATCCTGTACATGCAGCCTCAGAGCTGAGCTGCACCAGACCCAGGTATTAGATGGCGGGGACACAGAGCCGCACGGTTCCTGTGCCCGCTGCTGTTGTGGTGAGAGTCCCCCGCGTCACACAAGGTCCACAGTCCATCGTGGGGTGTGTGTGTCCTGGGACTTGAACTCAAGGCTTGCGCACTGTCCCTTAGCTTTTTCACTCAAGGCTGGCACTCTACCACTTGAGCCACAGCTCTATTTCTGGCTTTTGGGGGGTTCCTTGAAGCTAAGAGTCTCAGGGACTTTCCTCCCCGGGCTGGCTTTGACGCACGATCCTCCGATCTCAGCCTCCTGAGTAGCTGGGATGGCAGGTGTGAGCCCCACCAGGTTTGGTCCCTGCCCCGTCTCCGTCCTTCCTCTTGGCTGTAGTTACTCCGTGGCATGCTCCAGGCCATGGCAGTGCCCTCCCGTGGGCAGCAGTGCGGTTCTCCAGCCTTCCTCCCTTGGCTGACCCGTCCGTCCGTCCGCCAGCACCAGGGAGCTCCCTACTAGGTGCTGACCAGGATGTGGGTGGGCCGCACCGAAGCAGGAGAAGCAGGCCTGGGGGCTC
>NW_012273842.1:0-1605 GCF_000151885.1 Dipodomys ordii
TGGGGGGGGGGTCCGGTCTTGGGGCCGGAACTCTGGGCCTGGGCGCTGTCCCTCAGCTCTTCAACTCAAGGCTAGCACTCTACCACTAGAGCCACAGCGCCACTTCTGGCTTTTTCTGTTTATGTGGTGCTGAGGAATCATGGCCTCATGCATGAAAAGCAAGCACTCTACCACTGAGCCACCTTCCCATCCCCAAGCCACAGCTTTTTAATCTTTGTTTTTTTCACTCTCTGTCATATATCCAAGTTATGTAATTTTCTGCTTGTCAGGTTCTGTTGGCTTGTCTGATTGTCAGAATAATGTCAGAGAGTAAGGTCCTGTGAACCAATAAGACAAAGTCCTCATGAACTGGATCACAGCATAGATAAGTCAGGATTATTTATACTGAAGCAGCTCCTTTCATAAAAGGGAAACTTCAAGTAGTTTGCACAACTTAAAAAAATTATATATATACACACACACACACACACACACACACACACATATATATTTGACCCATTAAAAGGGAGAGTCCATGTGTTAATCTGTCAGAAAAATTTCTGGAAAAGCAACTGCAAATCTGCAACTCTAACTTCAAGGTTTTTTGGGGTTTTTTGTTTTTTTTTTTTTTGTCAGTCTTGAACTCAAGGCTTGGGTGCTGTCCCTGAGCTCTTTCATTCAAGGCTAGCTCTCTCCACTTTGAGCCACAGTGCTACATCAATTTTCTAGCGGTTAATTGGAGATAAGAATCTCATGGACTTTCCTTCCTGGACTGGCCTTGAGCCATGATCCTCAGATCTCAGCCTCCTGAGTATCTAGGATTACAAGCATGAGACACCAGCGCCCCACTCTAACTTTAGTTTTTCAATTTACCATAATCTATTGTCTGTCTGTCTGTATGTATGTCTATCTATCTATCATAAAGTAGTGTCTCATTTTGTAGCCAAAGCTGGCCTCACAGTTCACCTGCCTCAGCCTTTTGAGTTCTGGGATTACAAGTGCATACCACCATGGCTGTCTTTTGTTGACTTTCTTGAAGACTGTTTGGTGCTTGTATGGAAGGTGACAGGAAACAGCAATAGTGGTACTAGTAGTTATTGAGCATCCACTCTATGTTTAGTTCTAAGATGTCCATGGATTATCTCTTCATTGTCCTACAACTTCCTTTTTGCGAGGGGTAGGAGTGGGGAGCAGTGCGGGGGAGTCTCATTATTCAGGCTGATCTTGATCTCTTGTTCTAAAGTGTTGCTCCTGCCTTGGCCTCCAAGTAGATGAGACTATAAATTATGTGCCACCTTGCCTAGATGGCCTACACATTGCTAATTCTCTGTAGTACTAAGGACTTAGCTTTTTGGTAAAGAGGCATCACTACTTTGGGGCCTTTCATTTGCTCTTTCTGTAATGGTCTTTATCCAGAGAGTTACAGAATCCCTGTGAGTATTTTGCTACTTAAGAAGTAGCTCCTGGGGCTGGGAAGGTGGCTCAGTGGTAGAGCACTTGCCTTGCATGCCTGAGGCCCTGGGTTCGATTCCTCAGTACCACATAAGCAAAAAGAAAAAAGCCGGAAGTGGTGCTGTGGCTCAAGTGGTAGAGCACTAGCCTTGAGCTGAAGAGCTGAGGGACAGC
>NW_012273843.1:0-1864 GCF_000151885.1 Dipodomys ordii
AAATGGGGCAATGTCATTCTTTCTGATGGAGGCATAGAATTCCATTGTGTATATATACCACATTTTCTTGATCCATTCATCTACTGAGGGGCATCTTTTATTTTCTTAGCACTTAAAAGAGGACAGGAAAATGGAGGATTTTTCTCCCAAAGTAAATATCAGTATTCCAGCAATCCATCATGGAACACCATGTGTCTTTGGTCCTGGGAGAGACCTCCTCTTCTTTACCTGGCAAAGGCCTGCGTGGCGAAGTCTCTGGGAGGTATAAAGCTTGACACCAAATGGTGCCACATCCTTCTGGCCGGGCTTCATGGGCACACACAGCATGACAGTTCTGTCCATACTTAGAAGTTCCGTGGACAGCAGGCCTCAGGAGCCAGCGCGGGGCCGAGAGAGGAGCACCCTTTATTGCATCCCAACGGACAGGGAAGGTTTAAAAAGCACCGTGGTGGGAGGTCACCAAGAGCATTCTGTGGGTTTCCCGAAGATCAGTTGTCATGGTGACTGCTCCTACTGTTCCTGACTGAATCCCAGCCTCTCCTGACAGAAGACAAGAGACAATCAGAAGAACAAACTCTTCATTATCGATATGGGATTTGGAATATTTACATTAGACTCACATTGTCCATTGCTGGCCTATTTTTATTCCAAGTCAGTCAAGTTGGGCCTGTGGTCTACAATATCTTCTTTTAACTAAGTCAAGTATAGGAAAGGTGATTCATAGCCCAACATAGTTAGGTAATACAGTTTATAGCTTGACACCAGGTGTTGATAAGTGGAAGCAATCAATAGAATTTTAAAGATTACTTTGTTCAGACCTTATTACTTAGGATGGTTAAGAGGAGACTAATAAATATATTAGAGGGTTTTTTTAAACCTATTTTTTTGTTTTATTTGTTGGCTTGAACTCTGGGCCTGGGCACTGTCCCTGAGCTCTTTCACTCAAGGTGAGTACTCTACCACTTTGAGCCACAATGCCACTTCAGGTTTTCTGGTGGTTCATTGGAGATGAGAATTTCACAGACTTTCCTGACTGGGCTGGCTTTGAACTGTGATCCTCAGATCTCAGCCTCGTGAGTAGCTAGGGTGACAGGTGTGAGCCACCAGTGCTCATTGGCAAACCTAATTATTTTTATGGCATTCTTCTGTGAGAATCTTCAAGTAGTTGTACAAAGCAGTTTTGATTCAGCAGGACAGTGTATGAGTATCATGCCCCTTGATTGGTGTCTTCCCTTCCATCACTCTTGCCCATTACTCCCACCCACACCCACTTCCTCAAGTAACCTGGGACCCTGTGACTGTATTCACCCCTCACCCTCTCTCCATTTGTCTAGAGTTCTTCTTGATCTCTCTCTTCCCTCACACAGCACGTGTTCTAGCTTTTTGTTATTTATTTTGTTAAGCTGTAAGTTAGTTGTTCAAAGGAGTCAGACCATTGGCATCTTCCCTTGTGGATGACATACTTCAATTTCTTGGTGTGTATATATGCCTATGACCACATATATTTTCTTTTTTTTAATTATTGTGAAAATACTGTACAGAGGGGTTACAATTACATGGGCAAGATAATGAGTACATTTCTTATCAAGCATTGTAGCCTCCTCCTTTGTTTCCCCTTCCCATCCCTTCCCATCCTCCTTCCTGCCCCCCCACTCAATCTTCCTCCCCTCCCCCACCAAAGTTGTGAAGTTTGTTTTCAACATAATGACTTGTACATCTCATTGTTGCAATAGGTCCACCTGTATCCCTAGTTAAATGATTTGTTTTTCCCCTTCCTCTCCACAAATTATACCAACATCAAATACAGTGAAAGCAGGGGTTATACTGTGGGGGAGGGACATACAAAGCAACAAAGAAATCATCT
>NW_012273844.1:0-2313 GCF_000151885.1 Dipodomys ordii
CTTCCTTCCTTCCTTCCTTCCTTCCTTCCTTCCTTCCTTCCTTCCTTCCTTCCTTTCTTCTGGAGCTTGAACTTAAGGCCTGGCCACTGTCCCTTAGTTTTTTTTTATTCAAGACTCGTGCTATACTACTTGAGCCACAATCCCACTTCTAGCTTTTGAGTAGTTACTGGGCTGACTATAGCAATCCTCAGGCCACAACCTCTTGAGTAGCTAGATTCATAGACTTGAGCCACTGGTACCTAGCTTAGAGTATATTTCTTCAAACACAGTAACAACAATAAGGACATTCTCTTAAAAAAAAAAGGAGGAAAAAAAACCCAAACCACAGTATAGTTCATTAAAATCAGGAAATTAACACAGATATAATAGGATTACTTGATCTACAGGTCTTACTGAAACTGTATCAGTTGCTTCACAAATATCCTTCATAAAATCAGAAATATCTTTTTTTTTCCTTGTCCAGGATACAATATTGAGTCGTACATGGCATTCTGTTGTGTCCCTTCAGTCTCCTTCAGTTTGGCACTATTCCTTCGTCTGTCCTTGTGTTTCATGGCATGAGCACGTCTGCAGTACAAGCTGGTGATTTCAAAGGCTGTTTCCTACTTTGGCTTTGTCTCATGTTTCTGGTGACTGGATTCAGGTTCTACATGATAGACAGAATATCTACACTTTGTGCTGGCAAAAGGAGGCATAACATAGTAACCAGGCCTTCAACTCAGGGCTTTACTCTCTCACTTGGCAATTTTTCTACTCAAGGCCAGTATGCTCTACCACGTAAGTGGAGCTTTTTGATAGTTAATTGGAGATAAGAGTCTTGCGGATTTGTCTTCCTGGGCTGGCTCCAGACTGTGATTCTCAGATCTCAGCCTTGGGATTAGCTAGGATTATAGACCTGAACCCCTGGTGCCAGGCTCACAGCTTTCTTTTTTGAAAAAGAGAAGTCTGATGAGATCATGTTTTGTTCCTAAGTCCAGTTGAAGTCCTTTATCCTGGTATGCACAGCACTGTGTTATCTGCTACCTGGCCAGCTCTGTGATATTATTTCCCATCATTCTCCTAGGAAATTCCTGATCATTCTAGAATGCATCAAGTTCATTCTGGCTTCAAGGCCTTTGTATTAGCTGTCATCTGTCTCTGGAATGCTCTTCAATAAACACATGCCTGGCTTCTTTCTGCCAAGATCTCACCTTAGAAGCCATCAGAGGAAGCCCCTCAGTCACCCAGCCACAGCACCTTATTTTAGTTTTTAGCCTGGGATTCCCTATCATCTGCAATTGGCTGATTTGTTTGTTCATTGTCCACATAGCCCAGGAAAATAAAGCAGAGACTCCATCCATGTACGTTGCCCAGTGGGGTGTTTGTGCATGCAGGCTGGCCTACAGTTTAGGCAATGAATATTGACTGAGAATTTGCTAAATGAATACAGGATGAAGGCGTGCTCAGTAACACGTTGCAGGCTAAGGTCCTAACCTGGAAGTCTTGGAGTCTTGCCAGATTGTCTATGTTAGCTACAGTGCAGCTCTGCTGGGCTTGAGCTCAAATAGGGCAAATGGTGTCAGAGTAGCTAAGGGCTTTCTGCATGGTACTCTTAAGGGGGAGATAGACGAAATGATCAGAAGGCATGATGATTTGGGATAGGGAGGTGGCAAGTGTATTTGAGGTCCAAATACAGATCTTCTTACCACCCTCCTTCTTCCTTCCTTTCCTCTTTCTTTCCCTCCCTCCTTTCATTCCATCTTTACTTCTTTTCTTTTAATGAGTTGAGAGTACGGGAAGTGGGGGATCAGGTATCAATATACTTAAGTTCCAAGCACAAGTTACCCAGATGTTGGCAGCTGCAGAGCAGCAACAACCACGAAGCCATGAGAATGAAGGCAAGTAGGTGATCTGAACTAAGGAGAGGCTTCCTGAGCACAAAATTCCAGAGCCAGGTGCAGAGGACATCTGTCTACTCATTGTCCTTAGCTGTCACATCACTCCTGCCTGACCAGAAGATCTTCTTAGTTGCTCCTAACTTCTGCTGCCTCCATGTTGGACTATAGAGGGTAATGATTCCTGCCATCGGACAGGTACAAGGACAGGGCCTTCCCAGCAAATATGTTTCTGGGATGTCCAAGCTACTGACATAAAGTGATTGTTTCTTCACATATTGGGAGTGAGGTGAGGTGTGAGGCTTAAACAGCACACATCTCATTTTCATGGCTCTGGAGGCTAGAAGTCCATGTTCAAGGTGCCAACAGGGTGGGTTTCTGGTGAGGCTTCTTGCCTTGGCTTTTGGAGGCTGCCTTCTCTTTGTTTTTTGTTTTTTTT
>NW_012273845.1:0-2892 GCF_000151885.1 Dipodomys ordii
AAGTATCTACTATTTTTCCCCTGCAGCTTCTGCATATTCTTTTCTACACACACACACACACACACACACACACACACGAAAAATCTTTTGAGGTTCAGATGTAGCTGAAAATTATCAAATTGTCGACATTCAAAAATCCCATTTTAACAAATATTTTACTGCCATAGCCATTGTAAATTTTCCTATTCCCTTTACTTGAAATACAAAAGCATTCTAACTTTTTACAATTTTATTTTTGTCTAAGACAGGGTACTAGAACTCTGTGTCTGTCACTCACTTTTACTCATTGGCTGGTTTCTACAACCTGAACCACACCACCCAACTTTTACCTCTGCTTTAGGTTTTCTATCTTCCTCCTCTTGACTGACAGTGCCACCATCCTCTTCAGCATCACTTTTTTGTTTCTCTTCTAAAAACAAAAATATATATATATATATATATATGAATAAGTAAAACCTTAAATTTGTTAACTAAGAAAATCAGCATCATCTAAAATATTCTCTACTATAACTTATAAACCTGCTTTATCAGGGTTTAAAACAATATCTCGGTTTCTTCATTTAAAGGAGATTTTGGGAAACTACTTCTTACCAAGCTTCTCTTCACCTTCCTCATCTTCATCCCCTTTGTCCTTTTCCTCTTCCTTTTCTTCTTCCTCCTCCTTGACATCTGGTTGAGGAGCATCTGTCTTCTTATACTCCATAGCATTCGACTGCTTCTGAAATAGTCCCCATATTTTCATAATTACTAAATGCTCAATGGGTAAAGTTCTGTATCCGGCTGCTAAAGGAGTAGATTTAAAGACATGAAAAAGATGTATTCCCCCCGTCCGAGTTAGTGTGTGGTCCAAGACAGAAGAAACAGGAAGAACCAAGGGATGGACGAGAAAGTACAGGTCTCACTTATAAGGCTGACTCAGGCAGATATACAGAACAGTGGTAGGGGTAAGGCTAAAAGCAGAACTAAGTCTAGGAACAAAGTCTATGAATGCAGGGTGAGGGATAACCATCAGTATCAGTAGAGAGCATGCAACAAGGACTGAATAACAAAATGTTACAGTGAGGTCATGGAGCCCATATAGGTATTGTTTGAAGAGGTGGAGAATGGTGAGAAGGCAATGAGTGAGAAACAAAGCAGAACTACAGAAATAGGCCAATGAAAAAATCTGGTTTGTACATGGATGGCTGATTTTGTAACTAATTTGTTGCTCTTCTTCTTCCTCTTTTTTTTTTTTTTTTTGTCGGTTGTAGGGCTTGAACTCTGGGCCTGAGCTCTTGCTCAAGAGAGGGCTCAACAGCTTGAGCCACAGCGCCACTTCCGATTTTCTAGTGGCTTATTGGAGATAAGAGTCTCATGGACTTTCCTGCCCGGGCTGGCTTTGAACCATGACCCTCACATCTCAGCCTCCTGAGTAGTTAGGATTACAGATGTGAGTCACTGGCGCTGGGCTAACCGTGTACTTTCCTCAGGCAACCCCATAAACATTTTCTTGAAAATGGATCAAGCAATCTGGTTACATTTGTTACTTGCTTAATCCTACCTAAGAAAGTACTAGACTATGGTAATGTTGGTTCCAGTCTAAAAATGAAAAAGCTTTCTTCAAAAGAAAACTGGAGACAATCCAAGTAAAGTAAAATCCCAATGGTCTTTCCCTGGGCCTGGACGTTGTCCCTCAGCATTTCAGCTCAAAGCCAGTGCTCTACCACTTGAGCCCTCAGTGCTCTTTCTATGCTATCATAAACTGACTATTGCAACTTACTATTTGAAAAGGCTGAATTTATTTAATCCTACAAGCAACTTTTTTTCAAAAAATTAGCTGAAGCAGTTTGGGAGATATAAAA
Organism: Dipodomys ordii; assembly: GCF_000151885.1. NCBI lineage: Eukaryota > Metazoa > Chordata > Mammalia > Rodentia > Heteromyidae > Dipodomys > Dipodomys ordii. Next base: position 1,842 of record NW_012273845.1, read on the forward strand.
ATAGCTTAAGACATGGTCCAACCATCAGGAACTGCATTCTACTTCAGATTGTAATTATTACAGGAGCCTGTAATAATCTCATATCAGGTCTGTTGGAGCTAGGGAAAATACAGCAAGAGTTGATCAGATCATGCCAAACCTGTGCTCCAAAGTCCATAATAGCTGCACATATATATACTAGGAAGAAAAAGCCATGTCCACACAATGGCCTGGGAAACCCGTGTCATTTGGAACCTTCTTCACTCTTGTTTAGCATTCTTCTTGCTACTGGCCATCTTGCCTTTTAGACTATTGCTGTAGGCCTTACACTAATTGCCTAGAATGTTTTCCCACTAACAACCGCTCAAAAAACCCTTCACCTCACTCAAGGCTTCATTCAAATGTCACCTTTCTGATGAGCTCTTTACTACTGGAACCTATTCCACCTCAGCACTTCTACCATTGTTTCCTATCCAACTTCTCATAGCTTATGTAACAAACCATGTCATTTACTTCCTTCAAGAATCCAGTGCTTACTGTCTGACTCTACTAAAACTCCAGCTCTCTCAAAGGTACTATTATCTTTGTCTTGGTTCACTGACAATGCTTGGCATATTATAATGGGCACTGAACAAATAAGTGTTAAATGAAGCTGGGTGCCAGTAACTCACGCCTGTCATCCTAGCTACTCAGGAGGATGAGATATAAGGATCGTAGTTCAAAGTCAGCCCATGCAGGGAAGTCTATGAAACTTTTATCTCCAATTAACCAATAGTGGAGCTGTAGCTCAAGTAATAAAATGTCAGTCTGTGGTGGCATTAGTACACCTAGGTCCTCAGTTCAAGCCCCAGTACTGGCACCCAAGACAAAAATTAGTGTAAAATGAATTAAAGCAGAGATAAAACTTTAGAATGCACTGACTTGTGCAAGAAATACTTAGTGGAGATGTAGATGAGACAAAATTGTTTAACACACACACACACACACACACAAAATACTTAGTGGAGATGTAGATGAGACAGAATTGTTTAAAACACACACACACACACACACACACACACACACACACACA
>NW_012273846.1:0-2028 GCF_000151885.1 Dipodomys ordii
TGAACTCTGGGCCTGGGCGCTGTCCCTCAGCTCTTCAGCTCAAGGCTAGCGCTCTACCACTTGAGCCACAGCGCCACTTCCGGCGTTTTTTCTTCTTGCTTATGTGGTGCTGAGGAATCGAACCCAGGGCCTCATGCATGCAAGGCAAGCACTCTACCACTGAGCCACCTTCCCAGCCCCCAAATAGTCATTTAAACAAATTCATGTAGCCCTCTCCAGAGGCTACTCCTACAAATATTTATGTCATAAAGATAATTAGCAGTGCCTATTACAAGGGGCACAGAGACCACTGGATCCAGAATGTATAAAATGATGGATAAACTCAGCTCCAACAGACATGGGCACAGCAGGGAAGGCTGCTGAAAATGATGCAAGCCTCCTCCCCCTGTCTGTAGGGTGCTCACCACCTGTTGGGACCACTGTCCGGGCAGAACTTTGTGCCTGACCCTGGCAACCTCTGGTTTCTGCACCCTGATTTCCTAACAGGCAGGAAAAACAAACACAAACACTGGGGAAGTCCTCAAATGCTAGCAAAGAAGAAAGAACAATGGCTATGATGTAAGGGTCTGAAGGGCCAGTGATTCAGCGCTTAGCACCACCAGCAGCTGCAGCCATCAGACCACAGGACAACAGCGCGCACGCGCACACACACACACACACACACACACACACACGCTGCAAACATCACACCTCTGGAACTATGGTAAAAATCTGGACACTTGGAAGATGCCACAACCAGGACATAGTCTAAGATGTCTGGAGCTGGGGAAAGCTGGCAGGAGATGTACAGGTGTTGAACTTAATTCAAGGTTCCACTGATGTCTTTTATTAAGATGTGGATGGAACTGGGCACTTGTAACTGGGTCCAAAATCTCCAAACTGGAACCAATATTTGTTTGTAAGCACGGCTCCATGTCATGTTAATTATTTGGGAAATGGCACTGAATATATTTGATAGCTTTGATAGATTTTAGTGGGAGCTTATCAAGAAAACTTTGGAGCAAATGTACCACCTTTGGCCACCTTTGGTGACTGGATTGCATAGATTCTACCCAGACTACAAAAGGGAGCGGGATCTGTCCACAGGCAGTGAACATCTGCAAATCTATCTTTCCATTGAAAACTGTATTTATAAATTCAACCTTACCACAATCTATGACTCTGGGTTCCTGGGTGCCTCTGCTCCCAGCCCAAAACAAGGAACGCTACAGAAAGTTAGGCTGGCCCCCAAAGTTCTGCTAGAATACCAACTACCAAAGCTCTTCAGACCAGCTCCATCCATGGGATTTTTGTTTCTGTCATCCCCTGCTTCTTCAAAACTCACTCCTCAAGGAAAGCTTTATCCAGCCTTTAATATGACCCTTAAGGACTCCACTCAAAATGTATCTATATGTGCCTTTTCTTTTTTACCCTTTCTGTGATGCTGTGATAAAACCCTGGGCCTTGCACAAGGTAGGCAAGGGTTTTACCACTGAGCTGTATGGGCTGTGTGGCCATGTATGGGCGTTTCAAATCACAAAGCACACTCTCTTCAGAAATTTGGAGTCTGGGCCGATACCCAGATGTCAGCATTGTGTTATCCACTCTAGCGCCCCTCTCACACCAGCCCACAGAAGGGGCGCAGAGCTGGCACTGCTTTCCCCAGCCTCTCCCTAGTACAGCCCTTGCAGCCATCTCAACCCCAGCCTTGTCTCAGATCAAACTGTCTCCCAGCCTGAGGCCTGAGTCACAAGGCCTATGTTTGTCAATTCCTCCTTGGCTCTGTCTTCTTTTTTTTTTTTGTCGGTCATGGGTCTTGAACTCTGGGCCTGGGAGCTGTCCCTGAGCTCTTCAGCTCAAGATCAGCACTCTACTTCTTGAGCCACAGCGCCACTTCCGGTTTTCTAGTAGTTTATTGGAGATCAGAGTCTCATGGACTTTTCTGCCCAGGCTGGCTTTGAACCATGATCCTCAGATCCTTAGTAGCTAGGATTACAGGCGTGAACCACCGCCACCCAGCTGGCTCTGTCTTTCTTTTTTTTTTTTTTT
>NW_012273847.1:0-1888 GCF_000151885.1 Dipodomys ordii
GCTAGCCTTGAGCTGAAGAGCTGAGGGACAGCGCCCAGGCCCAGAGTTCAGGCCCCACGACCAGACCCAAAAAAAAGAAGCTCAGAGACTGTGCCCAGGCCCTGAGTTCAAGCCCCAAAACTGGCAAAATCAAGAAGAAGAAGGTGGAGGAGGAGGGAGGAGAGGGAGGAGGGGGAGGGGAGAACGAGGGGAGGGGGTAGAGATAGGTGGAGGAGAAGAAAGAAGAGATACAAGCTGAAGATGTGGCTTAGTGGCACAACATTTAACTAGCTTGTGTGAAGCCTTGAACTTAATCCCCAGTTCTCCAACATAGTGAGAAGTGTGTGTGTGTGTGTGTGTGTGTGTGTGTGTGTGTGTGTGTAATACAGTACTAGGCCAGCCCCACCAATAGAGAGGAATGCAAAGAAGGATCTGGCTGAGGTCAGCGGCTTCTCTGAATCTTTGGTAGGGCTGGATGTTGCTCTTGTGTATTAAGTCAAACCAAGCTGGGGCAAAGGAAAGAGTTTTGACCCCTGAGGTTTAGGCATATCACTTAGCTAGTGAAGTTGCAAATCCTTCCAGAACATAGTGTCTTGAAATAATAAGCATTTATGCGTCTAAGTTAGCTGGACAATGAGGTCACACATGTCTGTGGTCAGCTATGAGTTGAGTGAGTGATTTCACTCACGTTGGCTATTTTCTCTGACATGTTTTAGCATCCGTGGCTGATGTGATGTGTCCTGAGCCAAGAAGCTTGTCTCTGGTTCACAGGGTCTCTCATCCTCCAGTGTTCAAGAGACCAGGCAGAAGCAAGTAGAGCCTCCTAAAACCTAAACTCAAAAGAGACTCAATGTCATTTCTAGCACCTTCCAATGGCCAGAGCAAGTCACAATTCCAGACCAGATTCGAGGAGTAGAGAAACAGATTCTACCTCTCACTGGGAGGAGCAAGAAGACTATATGTGGAGTGTTGGGTCATGAAGATTCGGAGAATTGAAACTGCCCTTGCAATCAAGGCAAAGATGAGCCTGACACAAAATCTACCAAATCCCTAACCTACCTTGGCTATTTAGAGGATAGTCTCTGGCCCAACTCTCCACAGGAGAGCCTCTCGCCCCTGGAATCTAGACTAGGAAAGATCCTAGGACCAATTATGAGAGCCCTGGAGGCCATTCCTCATCTAATCTGAGTACAGAGAGGTGAGGCAGGAGCACCACACAAGGAAGAACCGGATACATCTCACATTTCACTCTCCTCCCTTCTAGCTTCTCCTAGGCACCAAGTGGGCCCCAAGGCTCTGATTCAGTCAAGCCTCCTCGGGGTAGGCCTCCCAACTCCCAAACTTCCCCTCCCATGTTACCCTCCCATTACTGGCTCTTCAGAATTATTTTCTTCTGATCCTTATGTTGGAGAAGATAAATGAATTCAGCAAGTTTTCTCTCTCTTAGGGTCAGGGGAAGTTAGGCAATAGGTTTTATCTCTAGGTGACAAGAGTAAGAATGCTAACAGTTTCTATTTATTGCATGCTTGTCAGGTGCTTCTCAGAGATTATTCTGGGTTGTTTTTTGTTTTTTTTTTTTAATGTCACTGGCGCTAACTAGAGCATTCACTTTCTTGAGAGGCATTTTGGGTTCATCAGTACCATCTTCCATGGTTAGAGAAGGTAGTAGCAGTAGAAATACCTGCTGGGCACTGTAGTTGCCCTAGGTTTGGGGCAGAACAGGGCAAGGTGGGCGTAGGTGGTAAGAGAAATCAAAAGAGGGGGCTGGGTGCCGGGCGCTGGTGACTCACGTCTGTAATCCTAGCTACTCAGGAGGCTGAGATCTGAGGATCGCGGTTCAAAGCCAGCCCGGGCAGGAGAGACTGTGAGACTCCCATCTCCAATAAACCACCAGAAAACCGGAAGTGGC
>NW_012273848.1:0-2126 GCF_000151885.1 Dipodomys ordii
GTTCTTGTTTGCAGAAGACCCTAGGCAGATTTGCTGTAGCTTTCTGTGATTGACGGGGGTGCTAGTTAAGAGAGTCACAGGTTAACATCCCTTTCCAGCGTATCACTCCAGGGGCCTGTAGTATTCGTGGTGACTTGAACCTAGACTTTGCATAAATTGATGTTCTTGTGCTTTTCTCTGTGAACTTTCTTCCTAATTGAAATTAAGAGTCCCCAACCCTGCAAATAACTCTTTAATCTTTCACTAATCTCAGACTGAAAGCTCTAGTCTGAGGCAATTAATTTGTATTGGTGAATTCTTTTTTTTTGGTCGATCATGGGGCTTGAACTCTGGGCCTGGGTGCTGTCCCTGAGCTCTTCAGCTCAAGGCAAGCGCTCTACCACTTGAGCCACAGCGCCACATCCAGTTTTCTGGTGGTTTATTGGAGTTTCATGGACTTTTCTGCCCAGGCTGGCTTTGAACTGTGATCTTCAGGTCTCAGCCTGCTGAGTAGCTAGGTGGCACGAGCCACCAGTGCCCAGCTATATTGGTGAATTCTTATTTCCCCTATTCCATCTTCATTTACTCCTGGGAATTCTTAAGTCAGAAAGTATCATCCTCTCTGTAACTTAGTTCATCTATGCCATTAACATCAGAATATGAGACAGAGTCTAAGCTAATTTGGAAACACTAAAGACAATGAAATCATGACCCACATTCCCAGAGAGCTGTTGGGAAAGAGGGTAATGGAACAGACCAGGAAAGAGAACAGTGGAAACAGGGCAAGTCCTTGTAGGGACTGTGTGCAGTGTTGCTTGGGGAAAATGGCTGAAGTAAAAGAAAAGAGTTTCTGTTTTAGATAGAGAAGTGAGAGTTTCCATAGATTTAATGTAAGACAGAGTGATGCTAGTTGAAAACAGTTCTTTGCTTCTGTGGTATATGTGCATCTTGTTATTAACTTATGGTAAGCCTGATGGCAGAGTGGGCAGAAGGGACAACCATGGAACCTTCCAGTAACCTTTTGAAAACCCGACTCCTTGTATAAGAAGGGGAACCCCACTGAGGACTGTCTGTCAGCTATAGGTTTGTTGGCAGCCTGTATGATGAGTTGTTGTTGTCCTTTCGGTAGTGAGAGACACTCTTTGTGACCTTGCTTCGCAGGCAAGAGACAGAAAGAGTAAAGATCAGGAAGGCAGCTATGCTCACCACTATACCACCAACACAAGAGTAAAGCTCAGGTAGGACAAGTGTGATGTAGGCCAAGGCTGGGTCCACCGAGGCCAGGAGGCAGACAACAGCAAGAAGCACTACTGGTGTGAGTTTCCTCAATGACCCACCAATACTTTAAACTCAAAGACTGGCACAGAGTCACGTGGGAGAGTGCATGCCCATGGAGGAACCTACTAGGAGTGACGTCAGGGAGGCAGAAGACGATGTTTACAGACGTGTCAACAACATTCAGAAACATAACGCTTGGGACGGTCAACAATAGATGCCACCACTTCCAGAGACTTCATGGAAGATCAAAGCAGACTGCATTGAAGATCCTGAGCCACACAGATGCTTAGATGACACACACCTTCCAATTTCTGCCTCCAGGCCTTTTGTCTGGGCTCAATTCTGCTGTGTGCCAGGAGCTTATTGACAAGATGGTGTGAGAGTGGGTGGTGGAATTGGAGATTGGTGATCTTGATATTTATAACCCAAGAAGAAAACACAAGAAGCAATGAGTAGGGCCTGCTAAGTCAGAGGTGCCTTCTCGGTGGAATTCTGCATTGCCAACAGCAAACGCCACATTGGTGCCACCTCAGAGTCAGGCAGCAGACACTGTGCAGCACATGGCTCACTTTTCTCACAGGACCTTCTGAAAACATACCTAGATTTCTGTTCTGACTGAACTGACACATTTATCATTGTTTCTATGCTCAAATTCTAGGCTTTGGCATAGAGGTGATCATGACCAACCGGCATTAAATACATACTCACTCTTCAATAGAGAATGATCTGTACTCTCAAGAATAACATCCCTCTTAAGTGTGTAATCACCTGTGAATGCATCTCATTCCCATTCCTAGATTCACATGCCAATCACTTGCCTCCACATACCTCCTGTTATGTTCCATCCATGCAATCAAATGTGTACTTGT
>NW_012273849.1:0-2644 GCF_000151885.1 Dipodomys ordii
AGCCCTCCTCCATTTTTTTGGGGGGGGGTCCAGTCGTGGGGCCTGAACTCTGGGCCTGGGCACTGTCCCTCAGCTCTTCAGCTCAAGGCTAGCGCTCTACAACTTGAGCCACAGCGCCACTTCCGGCTTTTTTTCTTTTTGCTTATGTGGTGCTGGGGGATTGAACCCAGGGCCTCGAGCATGCAAGGCAAGCGCTTTACCACTGAGCCACCTTCCCGGCCCCTCCTTTTTTTTTTTTTAAAGAGGTGAACATTATCTAACATGCCTGATTGAAGTAGATGCTTTGTATTTAGCCAGACTGGCAGACTCAGTTTTGCCCAAATGTGCTTCTATACTTGACAGTTGTGAGATATTCATGTGTATGTCTTAGAGTATCATGACACTTGCCAGTTTTGTATCCGTCAGTTCAATTTTGAGCTGTTTTTTTTTTCCCCCCCCAGCTTCCCATTCAGGTGAACAAAACCCTAAAAAACATTGTGATTTATATTATTGCTGAAGAAAATACTGGTCAGACTTAAAATAGGTTGAACCTGACCCTTTCAATGTGATTGTCAGGAAGGAATAATAAAGAATATATTCTTCATATGAGAATACTCTCTGAAACCAAAAGTACTATTTTGTGAAACAAATTTCAAATTTTTGTTTATGTAGGTGGCAATTCTATGTCAGTTCCTCAGAGAAATCGACTACAAAACAGCCTTTAAATCTTTGCAGGAACAAAACAGGTAAGAGTTTTTTAAAAAATAAAATGAAGTTGAGAAGTTTCTGCTTTAGAAGAAGCTAACTGATTTCTGTTTTTCAGTCATGATGCTATGGATTCCTACTATGACTACATTTGGGATGTCACCATCTTGGAATACTTGACTTGTATCCTTCCATCCACACATGCACTGTTATAATGGCGCATTTGTCAAAACAAACAGTGGAATTCTATTATAATATTTAATGCTATTAGATTTATTATTCTTAACTGATTCATTAGATCTTCATCATAAAAGAGGAGAAACAGACAAAAGACAAATTGCTGTAAGTTACCTTATCCTTTTCTTCAGTGATGTAGTTTCCTGAATATTAAATGATTGCTAAAATTTTGGGAAGGTGGCTCAGTGGTAGAGCGCTTGCCTTGCATGCATGAGGCCCTGAGTTCAATTCCTCAGCACCACATAAGCAGAAAAAAAAAGCCGGAAGTGGTGCTGTGGCTCAAGTGGTAGAGTGCTATCCTTGAGCTGAAGAGCTGTGGGATGGCACGCAGGCCCAGAGTTCAGGCACCACAACTGGACCCACCCCCCCAAAAAATACTTCTAAAATTTGTGTCAGTGGAAAAAGGATTTTGTGTACTTAGTTGCTGCCAGAATTCCTATCCCCACCTTGTGTGTGTGTGCACGTGTGTGCGCGTGCGCACACACACACACATATGCACTGCTGTGTGCTAGTAGCAGGGTTTGAGCCTCAGGGCCTTTGTTCTTTCTTGCCTTTTTTTGCTGAAGGCTTTTTTGCATTATCACTTCAGCCATATCTCTACTTTCTGGCCTTTTGCTGATTAATTGAAGAGAAGAGTCTTGCAGACCTTTCTGACTAGCTTGGCTTCAAACAGTGATCTTCAGATCTCTGACTCTGGAGTAGCTAGGATTTTAGGTAGGAGCTACTAGTGCCTGGTGGTTATAAATATACTTTTAGTTTTTCATTTTTATTATTTTGGTCAGTTGTGAGGCCTGAATTCTTGGCCTGGGTGCTGTCCCTTAGCTCTTCAGCTCAAGGCTAGCACTCTACCATTTGAGCGACAGCGCCATTTCTGGCTTTTTCTGCTTATGTGGTGCTGAGGAATCAAGCCCAGGGCTTCATGCATGCAAGGCAAGCATTCTACCACTGATCCACCTTCCTAACCCCTAGCTTTTTATTTTTGTAATATAAACCATCCCATATCAGCTTGGTTTTAAAGTGTTCATAAATATTTCTGTGCTCTGAATTTTCAAATAGATTCTCATCATATATAAAGTCAGCCACATATGACTACCTCTCGTTTGCCCAATTTGTCATTCTCCTCAGTAAAACTAGTTAACTTCACACTAATATATCCCTGCTGTCCTCAAAGCATTTTGGGAACATTCAGTCTCTAAGCACCTTTAAAATTTTCTTTCAGGAACATTCCTGCAGATACGTTCTCAGTTGTCCTGTTAGTGATTAGTCTTCTCTTACCATTCTATTAGATAATGTGTCTCCCCATTCTTCCTTCATTTTCCATTTTAATCTTTTTCTCTGTAACACTTACCAACATTTCACATATATTTACTTCCTCTCATTTTCCCTTAATAAAGACTTGGTTTGCTTAGTTATCTGGAATGGCGTTTGGTGTATTATAGGTGTCCAGTATTATTTGACTGTATGCCAGACATTTAAAATGTTGTCATTATTTCTTTTGCCTTTTTGTTTGTTGGTTGGTTGTGGGGCTTGAACTCTGGGCACTGTCCCTGAGCTCTTCAGCTCAAGGCTATTGTTCTACCACTGGAGCCATAGCACCACTTCTGGTTTTCTGGTGGTTTATTAGCAATAAGAATCTCACAGGGCTGGGAAGGTGGCTTAATGGTAGAGTGCTTGCCTTGCATGCATGAGGCCCTGGGTTCGGTTCCTCAGCACCACATAAGCA
>NW_012273850.1:0-4312 GCF_000151885.1 Dipodomys ordii
AGCACTGCGGGGCAGGCAGGTAAGCAGTTTTGCTTTAGAAGCCCTTATTTATACAAAATGGAGGGAAAAAAATTAACAATTTGATGTTGTAATATGAAGAAAATTGCCAAATACATTCTGTCAGCCCTGATACACAGAGTTGGATGTCAGAATAAAATGAGCAGAATTTTTCTCTGGACTTAGGAGGTAGTTTGTTTTTGAAGAATAAAAACTTCCTGGGAGAGAGCAAAAGAAGGGGTGGCACTGTCCAAAAAGCATTGTACTCTTCACCTAACTTTATAACTACAACCCCTCTGTATATCACCTTTATAAGAACCATTTTTAAAAACTTAAAATAAAATATTTAGGGGCTGGGAAGGTGGCTCAGTGGGAGAGTGTTTGCCTTGCATGCATGAGGCCCTGAGTTCGATTCCTCAGCACCACATAAGCAGAAAAAGCCGGAAGTGGTGCTGTGGCTCAAGTAGTAGGGCACTAGCCTTGAGCTGAAGAGCTGAGGGACAGCGCCCAGGCCCAGAGTTCAGGCCCCACAACGGACAAAAAAAATAAAAAAATTAAATATTTACTGAAAAAATAAAAAAAAACCTTCCATGCAGGTACTGGTGGCTCACACATGTAATTCTAGATACTCAGGAAGCTGAGATCTGAGGATTGTGGTTTGAAGTCAGCTCAGGCAGGAAAGTCCATGAGACTCCCATGTCTAATTAACTACCATGCAGCTGAAAGGGGAGCTGTGGCTCAAGTAATAAGAGTGTTGGCCTCCAGCCAAAAAGCTCCCAGGCTCTGGGTTCAAGCCCCAGGGCCAAAACAACACCACCGACACCAACAACAAAAGAATAAAAGCTTCCATGGGAAGCAATAACACATGTCTCTTAGCCAGGAATGGCTGCACACATCTATAATCTAGCCCTCAGGAGGCTCACGGCAGGAGGATTACACATTGAAGGCTAGTCTGAGCTATATAGTGAGACCCTGTCATGAGAAACCAGACCTAAAAAAAAAGTTTATGCTGTGATGAGTAACCATTTATGCTACAGACAGATAACATCTACTCTGCCTGCACATTCTTATTTCCAAATAGCATGCTTCAGTTCTAGGCCTGTCTGGAATGTTCCACACAAGGAAACTGAATTATATCATTTAGATTTCAAAATAAGGCTGACAAGTACTCAATAATTTGTAGTTGAGAAGAGATGAGAACAGTTCTGGAGAAAAACATCATTCACAGTGTGCATACTCTACCTTGAAAACGTGAAAGGCCTCAAATTGGATGTTACGACTTTTGTCTCGGAGGAGGTTCATCATTAATTTGAGGTTCTCAGGTTTACTGATGTACTTTGTCATAATTGTGAAGTTATGTCTATCTAACAGTAGTTCACCAAGAAGCTGAGAAAACATTTCAATGGTTACAATTACATTAAGATTTGAAGCAGATCTGAAAATTTCAAAGTAACTATCTGTGGGCACTGTAAACAGATGAGCCGACTAAGGGGTGGCGTACAGGCAGTGGGGCGCCACCCCCCCAATGACCATGCGTGCACGCCACACAATGGCCGTGGGAAGGAGATGCCACCCCTGGCCAGGATGGAGGTGGGCAGAGCCGCCTCTTTAAATGCCCATCCATGTGTTCAGTGCAGCTGAGGCAACTTAAATCCTGTCTCAAAACAACAAAAAAAAGAAACTACCTAAGAAAACAAAAGAAAATTTACTAGTAATTTCTGCCCACTAGTGTCAGCTTGAATTAAAGAACTGGACCAGCCACAGTTGTCAGTATAGTGACCCATAACTGGTGTTGATTCCTGCCTACTGAACCCTAAGGGAAAAGGAGGAGCTGGACAGATGGGAAGGGCTGGAAACTTGCATGTCGCAGCATTCTTACTAACACATTACCTAGGCTCCTAGGGTCTTTAGTGTCTTTCTACAGAAAGAGATGTCTTCAAGGGAGATTTCCCCTGTGGTTGGGAGGAAAGGAGGGAGGGAGTCTTGACCAGTATGAGTTCAGGCATTTCTGAGGGCAGAACTCTGGGCAGAGCAGTATTTAAAGTGGATCTGTCAAAGCACTCAAATGGAGTTATAGTATTTCTCCTAAATCCCTGTCATCCATCTATGGTTCCTCTCAGGACAGCTTAGGAGAATAGGGTGATGGTGGTAGTTATGGATTTAAAAACCACCACACGAGTTTTCTGATCAGAGGTCAGCAAACCTTTTCTGCAAAGGGCAACAGGAAATATTTTAGACTTTGCAGGCCATGTGGTTTTTAGCAGAACCATTCCAATATGCTCCTGTAGCCTAAAACAGCCAAGATGATATATAAATGAACAAACACATCTGTGCTCTATGAAATTTTATTTCCAAAAAAACGGGCAGTTGGCTAAATCTGACCCAAGAAGTTTGTCAACTTCTGTTCTAGAGTAGCTTCAATCACACATTTAGCATTTGGAAGTTTCAGTGGGAACTATGCGCAGCATGACCTGATACGCAGCGGCACACATCGGATACATTCGTGTAGTTGGCAGGATTCTAGTTTTTAAAGTATACCTCAAAACCCACCCACTGTATTGCTGGAGATGAAGTCCTTTTCCAGCTTCTGTGTGCTGGCTCCTTTGGGGACAGGTTACCCCCCTGCCCCCGCAACAGACCACGTCAAAGCCTGTTCTTTTCTGCAAGAGTACTGACCATGGACAAAATGTGTTTCCCCCCAAAAGTCTAAATCCACACCAGCACACCTTCCTTTCCCCAAGCCCAATGAAGAGAAATAGATGAAGGAAGGAAATAACCAGTCATACCTTCAGTGACTGTCTCTTTGTCACATAATTTTCTGAATGAAGTAGCTTCTCATATTCACTGAAAAACTAAGAGACAAGAAAACATATGTCAGGGTTACCCACAAAGAAAGATGTGCTTGTAACACTTAAGACACTCGAGGATGGCTCCAAGCACTCCGGCAGCTGCTCAAGCTCTCCTGCCGCTAGGCTCCACACCTTCCTCTAGTGCCCTGAGAGGGCCGGGGTGGGGGTGCTGATCGCCTCTATCCAGAGGCCTTCCGGGACTGAACCCCGCCAAGCCCAGAGATGGCTGTGATCACCTTTTCTGTCACCCCTAACTCCATGCACGTAAAACACAATCCCCTTTCCACAATGTTTCTCCACAGTCAGAGCATAGCTCATTTCTTGGTGTTAAGATTACAAAATTCTTCCTCTTTTTTTTGAATGGCCAAAGAATTGATCTGTTCAAAGCATAACTACAAAGACAAAGGTTAGCCTGTTTTTTTTCAAAGTACCTAGCAGGGAAAGAATATAATCAGCAATGCAACCCAGCGATGTGATAGCAGGCAGAGGTCCTAGAGAAGGTGAGACTTGGAGAAGTGGTCCCTTCAGGACGGGGAGAAACGGCGGGCACAGGCTGAGAGGAGACTTGCGCTGAGATCTGAGGAGCACCCACCCAGGTCTTTGAAATAGCAGCACCGACAAGAATCTGTTGGAATGCTGATGCTGAGTGGGTGCAGGCATGAATCAGGGAAGTAGGGATGGAAATGGTGGTCCCATAGGGGCCGCAGCGCTCCTAGCTCTTAGAGAAGGCTAGTGGGCTTTAAGGTTTGGTGTGTGTTATTTTTCGCTTGTCCTTGTTTAATGCTGAATAGCTCACAGAATCAGATGGCTATTGGATTCTGGTGCTCACGGAGACTGCACTGGCTGTGGTGCCCTCTGCCCCTGGGAAAGCCATCTGTGCTATGCTTTAGGACGAGTCCCCACTAGCCACTCACTAGGTTAGAGCAGGGGTTGGGCCAAATCCAGCCAGCCTGTTTTTTTTTTTTTTGCCAGTCGTGGGGCTTGAACTCAGGGCTTGGGCACTGTGTCTGAGCCTCTCTGCTCAAGGCTAGTGCTCTACCACTTGAGCCACAGCACTACTTTCGGCTTTTTCTGTATATGTGGTACTGAGGAATCAAACCCAGGACTTCATGCATGCCATGCAAGCACTCTACCACTAAGCCACATTCCCAGTCCAAGCCTGCTGTTTTTATAAACAGTCATACTGGAACCTGCCATTGTCATGTTTATTGTAAATGTTCATCTATGTACTGCTTTGTACCTGCACGTCTACAAATATTCATCTATATGCCCTTATGTAGTGTTTATGGGGACTTTCACAGTATGATGCAGGAGTCTGCATAATCCCGAAAAGCCTCAGATGTTGACTATCTCTATCTGCCTTGCTTTCTAATAGACATTTCAGATAGAATTTTACTGTCTGGGGGCTGGGAAGGTGGCTCAGTGGTAGAGCGCTTGCCTTGCATGCATGAGGCCCTGGGTTCGAT
>NW_012273851.1:0-1437 GCF_000151885.1 Dipodomys ordii
TCGTGGGGCCTGAACTCTGGGCCTGGGCGCTGTCCCTCAGACCTTCAGTTCAAGGCCACAGGGCCACTTCCGGCTTTTTTCTTTTTGCTGTGGTGCTGAGGAATCGAACCCAGGGCCTCAGGCATGCAAGGCAAGCGCTCTACCACTGAGCCACCTTCCCAGCCTGGCACCTGACTTTTTGTTTTATTTACTTGAAGATTATTTTTTGGTTGGTTGAGAGTAGGTCTTGCCATGCTTCCTGGATTTTCTTTGAGGTGATCCCACTTCAGTTCCATTAAACATGTAGGATATATCTCTTGTAAGTGAATTGAGAGTGTGAAAGGTATGAGCCTCTTCATTAGGCTCTGCCATGGGTGATGCAACTGTTGAACTAGATTGTAGAGTTCCAAAATAGCCTCTGCAAGTAGTCCTGCCAGCTCCATGTTGGAGGAGGATTGGATTCCTGGAGCTTCTTACTCAGCCATCTTCAACAGCCTTGCTTCCATGGTTTATTTTTGTTTATTAATCTTGTGTCCTGAAACTATAATCGGCATCATTGTTCATTTCATAAGATTTTTTTTTTTTTTTGGCCAGTCCTGGGGCTTGAACTCTGGGCCTGGGCACTGTCCCTGAACTTCTTTTGTACAAGGCTAGCACGCTACCATTTGAGCCACAGAGCCACTTCCAGCTTTTTCTATTTATGTGTTTCTGAGGAATACAACCCAGGGCTTCATTCCTGCTAGGCCAGCACTCTACCACTAAGCCACATTCCCCCAGCCCTCCCTTAGCTTCTTTTTGCTCAAGGCAGGTATTCTACCGCTTAATCTGCAGTGTCACTTTCGGCTTCTTTGAGTAGTTGCTGCTAGTTTTTTTTTTGTTGTTGTTGCTGTTTTCCCTGGTCAGTTGTGGGGCCTGAACTCTGGGCCTGGGTGCTGTCCCTCAGCTCTTCAGCTCAAGACTAGCACTTGAGCCATAGCACCACTTCTGGCTTTTTCTGCTTATGTGGTGCTGAGGAATCAAACCCAGGGCCTCATGCATGCAAGGCAAGCACTCTACCACTGAGCCTTCTAAGTCCCAGTTGCTTCTAGTTTTTATCACTGGAGATAAGAATCTCATGGAGTTTCCTGCCTCTAGTTGGCTTTGAACCATGATCCTCAGATCTCAGCCTCCTGAGTAGTTATAATTACAGGATTACCAGCGCCTGGCTTCATTTCATCGGATTTTTTCTGTCAGTCGTGGGGCCTGAACTCTGGGCCTGGGCGCTGTCCCTCAGCTTTTCAGCTCAAGGCTAGCGCTCTACCACTTGAGCAACAGCACCACATCCGATTTACTAGTGGTTTACTGAAGGTAAGAGCCTCACTCACTTTCCTGCCCGGGCTGGCTTTGAACTGTGATCCTCAGATCTCAGCCTCCTGAGTAGCTAGGATGACAGGTGTGAGCCACCAGCGCCCAGCCAGA
>NW_012273852.1:0-3070 GCF_000151885.1 Dipodomys ordii
CCCCCCCCCCCCCACACACACAAAGAATTAAAAGTGACAAAGGTAAACTGAGTAAATTTATTTGAAAGTGAAAGTCATGAAAGAAAGTAGTGAGACACGAGGATCTGGAGTCCACTGACCCCTCCCCTTATAGTTAGGCTGCTCCCACCTGAGCCCAGGGCTGTGAGCTCATTGCTCCATGGCTTGTGCATGTGCAAATGCCATTCTCTTCATTGGTTGAGCGGCACGTAGGGAATTATGGGAAGAAACATTTCAGTGGGAACTCAAGGCATTGTGGGAAGGCATTGTGTGTATTTGTGCAGAAGCCCCTGGGTACTATGGGAACAAAAGGCACTGTGATGGAATCTTGTTACCAGCTGGGCTTGATGCCTGTCACTTTTTTTTTGTTGGTTGTGGGGCTTGAACTCTGGGCCTGGGCGCTGTCCCTCAACTCTTCAGCATAAGGTGAGTGCTCTACCACTTGAGCCACAGCGCCACTCTGGTTTTCTGCTGGTTCATTGGAGATAAGAATCTTACCGACTTTCCTGTCTGGTCTGGCTTTGAACCAGAATCCTCAGATCTCAGCCTCCTGAGTAGCTAGGATT
Source organism: Dipodomys ordii (assembly GCF_000151885.1). Lineage (NCBI taxonomy): Eukaryota > Metazoa > Chordata > Mammalia > Rodentia > Heteromyidae > Dipodomys > Dipodomys ordii. The sequence continues at coordinate 585 of NW_012273852.1, forward strand.
ACAGGCATGAGCCACTGGTGCTAGCTGTCTATCACTTTTTCTTTTTTTGTCGGTCGTGGGGCCTGAACTCTGGGCCTAGGCACTGTCCCTCAGCTCTTCAGCTCAAGGGTAGCGCCCTACCACTTGAGCCACAGCACCACTTCCGGCTTTTTCTGCTTATGTGGTGCTGAGGAATTGAACCCAGGGCCTCGTGCATGCAAGGCAAGCAGTGTACTACTGAACCACCTTCTCAGCCCTGTCTATCACTTTTTATCCCTACCTAGCTAACCAGTTCCCTTTCTCAGATGCTTTGTGATGAGTAAATTTCTACTCCTTACTGCAAAGTCAACAAAAATTTCATGGAGGCAATATTTGGTTAGCTTAATAATAAATTTGTGATGTTCTATTATTACAGTGGTAGCATAGCAATCATTGTTACCGTAATATAGCAATATTATCACAATAATATATCAATAACTATCATTATTTCTCTCAGTAATTCAGATGGGTGTTCTCAGGTTTTGCACTGTGTTTCCCAAGGAGCTTGCTGGTGGCGTTGGGAATCAGGGCACTGGGCTGAGTCTTGATAGCACTCAGAGAAGGGCTGGCCTCAGCTGAGAAGAGGGGAGGGGGTGGGAACGGACACGGTTAAATAGGAACCCACCATGCAGAGTCTGAAGAATTGTAAACCATCTAAACATTTTTTTCCAGCATGTGTAAAAGCTGAACTCTTCCCCCCCCCCCACTCCAGTTTTTCATTCATCAGCATTCCTACCAGAACTGAAGTCTGGTCTCCTAACCCAGATCTTTTTTCTTTTTAAAATTAGCACAGACATGGGAAAGGGAATACTGGGAATTGCTGCACAGTGCTTTTGTTTAATCTTTTTTTTTTTTTTCTCTGACTGCAGGGCACTGTTGGGTAGCCTCAAGGCTCTGCAACAGTTGATTAACTTTAATGATCAGGTGTGTTTTGGCTAGCACCTTCCAGCACAGAACCAGCTGGCCCAGTGCAAGGGGGTGGGGAGGGAGAGGGGGAGGGGAGGGGCAGGGCAGGGATGCAGCCCCACTGCCCTATTTTTGCTTTTGTTGCTTTGTACTTTTAGTGTCCTGCCCCCAAATTTTGTTGCTAAGAACCACACCAAGAAGCTCTCCCAAACATTGTCTCTTAGGGGTTTTAGGGTTTCAGCTCTTCCATTTAAGTCTTTATCAGGTTCAGTTTTGTGAGTCCTGTAGGCCAGGGGTCCACGTTCATTCCTTTACAGCCAGTCTTGCACGTTGTTTATTGAGAAGACGGTACCATCACTTCCTCACGGTCCAGCTAGTGTCGGATGCTAGCCGGCTGTGAACGTTCAGTTTCGCTCTGGGAACCCAGTGTGGCCCACGCTCTGCCAGCTTCTCACAGTGGACAGATCTCAGTGTCTCAGAATCCCCCCCTCCACCCTAAATGTGTACACTTCTCAAGTACACCTCCTCAAAGCTGGGGAAAAAAGACAAAGTCAAGGACCATGGCTCAAAGATACCTTGCCTGCCGGTGTGAGTTTTGGCTCATCTGTTAAAACCACTGGTAAACTTTCAATCATATTTGTTCTCTGTTTGTAAAAATTGAACTTTCTTTTGTCTTTGTCTAAGACTGGACTCAAACTCACTATCTGACTCTCTTGCTGAACTTCTATTATGGAAAAAATTCAAATATTAGAAGTAGAATGGAATAATGAACTCCCCATCACACTGCTTGAACAAGTATTAACTTGTGACCAATAACATTTCATTTATCCCCAATTAGATTATCTTTAAGCAATTCCCAGACATTTTATTTCATTGTTAATATGTCAGAGTGTATCTCAAAAAAGTCTCTTTTTAAAAAACAGAACAGCAAGATTGTGATCTTATCAAAATGTAATTCCTAATAGCAGTCAGCATACAAATAGTTTCATAAAACTTTAAATTTTTAAAATAAAAATGATGTACAGAGGGGTTTCAGTTACATAAGTCAGGTAATGAGTATGTTTCTTTTTGGACATCTCCGAGGTTTTTGTTTATTTGTTAGTTTGTTTTTGTTTTTGTGCCAGTCCTAGGGCTTGAACGCAGGGTCTGGGTGCTGTCCCTGAGCTTTTCTGCTCAAGGTTAGTCCTCTACCATTTTAGCCACAGGTTTACTTCTTCTGGCTTTTTTGGTGGTTAATTGGGGATAAGAGGCTCATACACTTTCCTGCCAGGTTGGTTTTGAACTGTGATCCTCAGATCTCAGCCTCCTGCGTAGCTAGGATGACAGGCATGAGCCACCAGTATCTATCTCATAAAACATTTTATCTTGCTTTTCAGTTAATTGATTTAAATCAGAGTCTAGTCAGAGCCCAAAAATGATGTCTGGTGTACATGTTTTTTCTTAAAGACTTTTTACCTGTTTATTCATTTTTTTTTGTCAGTCGTGGGGCTTGAACTCTGGGCCTGGGCGCTGTCCCTCAGCTCTTCAGCTCAAGGCGAGCGCTCTACCACTTGAGCTACAGC
>NW_012273853.1:0-1148 GCF_000151885.1 Dipodomys ordii
AAAGAAAAAAGCCGGAAGTGGCGCTGTGGCTCAAGTGGTAGAGCACTAGCCTTGAGCTGAAGAGCTGAGGGACAGCGCCCAGGCCCAGAGTTCAGGCCCCCGACTGGACCCAAAAAAAAAAAAGTTTAAAGTGTTGACAAGGACCTAGAGAAAGGGAGCCCAGATGCACAGTTATGGGAAAAGAAAAGGATTGAAAAGGAAAAGATGCAATTTAGGGGTTCCTCAAAATGCTAAGAGCAGGAATACCAGCAATCTACTAGTCCCCACTTCTAGATACTACATACTCAGAGGAAATATCAAATATGTAAGAGATACTAACATTCTCATTCATTCACAACACCAACACATGGTATTAGCTTAGGTGAATGGATTACCAGCACACACACACACACACACACATACACACAATATGCATACATGTATAACACATGTATACAACATGAACAAATGCATGTATATAAATATATTCACACTACGGAATAGTATACACATACATTATACACATGTGCATATACCTGTAACATGGATATAAATACGTACAATATACATATTAGGATTCATATCTAACTTTTAGAAAGGAATGTCTGTCCTTTAAGACAATATTGATCAGCTCAAGTAACTTAGGAGTGGAGTCTACGGGATTCTTTAGATACAGGATCATGACATCTGAAAAGAGGGAGAGTTTTACTTCATCTTTCCCTATTTGGATCCCCTTCATATTTGCATCTTGTCTTCTAATGCTAAATTGAAGATGAGTGGAGAGAGCAGACATCCTTGTCTCGTTCCTGAATTTAGAGGAAATGGCTTTAGCTTTTCACCATTAAGTATAAACTAGCTGTAGGTTTGCCATACACAGCCTTTATCATATTGAGGAGTGCTCCATGGATTCCTAGTTTCTCCAGAGTTTTCATCATAAAGGAGTGTAGGATCTTGTCAAGTGCTTTTTCTGCATCTATTGAGATAACCATGTGGTTCTTGTAATAGCTCCTGTTGATGTGGTATCATATTAATTAATTATAATAGAATTCATATTAATTAATTGTAATGTAATTTTAATTAATTATAATAAATTATAATTGTAATATTATAATTATGTAATTATAATACAATTATATAAAATGGCATAATTATATAATATATATAATATT
>NW_012273854.1:0-1050 GCF_000151885.1 Dipodomys ordii
GCTGGGGAATCGAACCCAGGGCCTCATGAATGCAAGGCAAGCGCTCTACCAGTGAGTCACCTTCCCAGCCCCTCCAGTGTAATTTTTTATCTTTTAACGTTCAGTGTGTTTACTGGTAGATTTATAGTCACATTCCAGTTACAATAAATAAGGGAGCTTATATTTCTTTGGGTCTGATTTACTTTCCTTAGTATATTTTTCCAAGTCTTTCTATTTCCTTATGAATGGTACAATAACATTTTTTGTTGAAATCATAGATTCCATTGTGTATATAAATCACATTTCCTTGATCCACTCATTCATTATTTACTGAAAAGAACTCCAAACAATAGAAATGAGGATTTTTGTTATTTTCCTTTATTTTTTTCTCCTTTGTCACTATTTTTGATTTTTGTATGTTTTGTCCTATATGTAAGTTTAACTGATTGATGAGTGTAAAGGGGAACACAGAAACCACAGGACAGCTTGTAATCCTAGTTACTCAGGAGGCTGAGATCTAAGGATCTCAGTTCAAAGCCAGCCCGGGCAGGAAACTCTGTGAGACTCTTATCTCCAAAATACCACTAGAAAATCAGAAGCGACGCTGTGGCTCAAGCAGTAGAACTCTCGCCTTTAGCTGAAGAGCGCAGGGACAGCGCCCAAGCCCAGAGTTCAAGCTCCATGACTGACCAAAAAAAAAGAAGAAATGACAGGATAAAGGGTGAACAAATACAGAAGTGATACTCACACAGACACTATGTTGAAAATGAATTATACAACTTGAGGAAGGATCAGGAGGGAGAAAATGAGGGAAGAGGAGGCATTGTTCAAACAGAAATGTACTCATTAATTGACTTATGAAATTGTACCCCTCTGTTCATCACCTTTACAATATCAATAAAAAATTAAAAATATAAGTTCTAGTTAATATAGGAAATCATTCTACAATTATGAAGAGTAAAGTAGGACATAAGATAAAAAGGTTAATATAGGAATCAGTTTATCTGCTGTAATAAGCAATAAGTAATTTTACTAACAAATCATTGGGCATCTTTGTAATAAATGACCATC
>NW_012273855.1:0-1360 GCF_000151885.1 Dipodomys ordii
CTGAGGAATTTGAAAAATCCACTACTGCAACTTGATCTGTGTGTGATGGATGGGGAGAGGCGCGGAGAGAGTTGGGCGCCAATCCTATTAAGGGTTTAGAGAGGGGAGCGTTTTACCCCGGACGCGGGGCGGGCGGGGGGGATGGTGTGCGGGGGGAGGGGGTGCAGGCGGGATGGGGGAAGGGCGCGTGTGCTGGCGTGCGTGAGTGCGAGCGCGCCCGCCTCGCCGGGGAGCGGGAAGTCCACTCCACTCGGCGTCTTTGCAAGCCTGGCCCTCACTACTGTCAATTCCTAGGAAACCCAACTTTTGTAGAGCGCGGGGAGCTGAGGATGGAGCCGCCGCGCGCGCCTCGCCGTGGGCGACGGGCCGCCAGGGCGCTCCCGGGCATGGGGCATCCCCCAGGGTGCTGCTCCCCTCTGCCCTCTCTCTTTTGTGTCATTGTGTGGCTCCCAAAGTTGATCCCAGCTGGAAAAGTAGACCTCTCCCCAGAGTCCCGCCCCGCGCGCTGGGGGCATTACACGAGGCCCACGGACCCCCAGCCCGGGCATCCCTCCTCTCTCCGTTCCCAGCCTTGGCTCGGGCTCTGCTGCTCGGTGGCCGCCGAGCTGTGCTGGGCCCCCACCCGGCCCCCACCCTGCCGCCCTTGCCGAGCGGTGTGAAGGTTTAATCCCAACAGCTACAGATAAAGGGAGCAGTTGTAAAACGCTCGTTCGCTGTTTGCAGACGAGGCTCTGGGGGATGTTGGAGAATTTGAAAGTAAACGTTTCCCTCGCAAGCGGCATAAAATAGTGTTTAAACAAATATTGTATTGGCATGCTCAGGGGGCTCAGTGCCAAAAAGTAAAGTAAATAAACTGTGAAATCCAAAATATACAGCGGGGGGATAGCAGGGGGAATAGGCGGGCTTGTCACAGTCTTCCTGATGCGATCTGTTTGTTCTGGCCACCTCCTTCGTTGACCCCCCCCTTCCCCGCCCATTTCCTTACCTTGGCTGCCAGTTTCCCTCGCTGGGCTGGCTTCTGTGTGTCTGAGGGCTAGACACCCTGGTTTGGGGATCCGCTCTGCAGTTACCCAGTCTGAGTAAAAACATTTGTGGCTACCTGGGCTGCTGTTCCCAGGACAGGAGAGGCCAGAGCACCCTGGCTTTGCCTGCTCTCTACTTCTGATCTGTCCTGGGGCAGTAATTCTATAGTGTAGAATCTAGGCCCTGTATGTCCTCCCCCGACCTCCCCCCCCCCCAGATGCCTCTTTCTTTCTTCAGCTTTCTTGACTTGTGGCTTCTCTTCTGAGAGTTCCAGGAGGTGTACAGATTTTCAAACCCAGCCATATGGAAAGTTGTCACTTGTCTGAGGAATTTGAAA
>NW_012273856.1:0-2576 GCF_000151885.1 Dipodomys ordii
CGGAAGTGGCGCTGTGGCTCAAGTGGTAGAACGCTAGCCTTGAGCTGAAGAGCTGAGGGACAGCGCCCAGACCCAGAGTTCAGGCCCCACGACCGGACTCCTTCCCCCCCCCCCCCCCCAAAAAAAAAGAATTCTGAAAGCAGATGTTTGCCAAGTCTTGACTGAAACACACACAACCTTCAGAGAAGTTTGGCCTCATTTTGACATCAACAATACATTGAGATTCAAACCATTTGTAGGATGAAAGTGAGGACTTATTTCTCAGGCAGAAACTTTAGGACAGCATCTACATTACATGCCACAGAGTTTAGTTTCCTAAGGCTCACTCTTAAATACAAAGTATGGTTTAATTAAAGCTCTTCTAACTTTTTCTCTGTTAAGGACCATTTAGACCCTTATACAAAATTATCAATTCAGCTGCAGGCACAGCTTATGAGAAGAAGCCCATGTCTGTTTCATCATATAACAAATAATTTTGTGGGCTGGTGCATAGGACCATAAAAGGACATGCTTCACCCCTGGCTTAAGGTAGTAAGATCACATGAAAGCAAATACTGAAAGTATGGCTCAGCTCTTGCCTGTATGGACATTCTTCTCCTCTCTTACACTCTCCTTTCACCCAGAAGGAGCAAATGTGGGGCCGATTCCTTTTGTAGTAGGGTGTGGTCCGGGCCAGTTTGAGCAGCATGTCACTGGTAGATGTGGCTTTCCCCAGCATGCCAACTGGCCGTGTTCCATCAGAGTTAGAGATCTATATAAAATATACAGATCTTCAATTCATCAGGAATTTTACCCAATTCCAAAATATATTAATTACCAATCCTCAACAAAACAAACCCAACAACTCCCCCCACCTCCCCGCCCATGTAACATTAAACAAGTAGCAGCATACTTCTCTCTCCATATTCTGTGTATAGTATTCTTTGTTGACATCTGACTTTGGCATGTCATCTTTAAAAGACAATCCTGCATCACGGACCTGGATGGGCAAGCCTGGCACAAAGAAATGGAGGAAAATACCTCAAATACATTTAAAACTATAGCTGTACTAAATATGCACACAGAAGGGGATACATCCTGTTCTTCTCTTTTCACTTGGCACCAGACACTTGACAACTCTTCAGCATCATCAGGCTATGTAGAATACTGCTACACAGAATTCTAAGAAATTGCCCAAATTACTGAAATTTAATTAAGTGAATGTTCCAGAAAATCTTTTAAATAAATAAGCTTTGGTCATAGTCAAATTTGACTTATAACTTAGCAATGTATATTATGAGGACTGTACCATAATTCATTTAAAAATAAATGTAAAGTTTTTAGGAGTTTTGATTTTTTTTTTTGTACAACATTTTTTTTTTTTTGTCGGTCGTGAGGCTTGAACTCCGGGCCTGGGCGCTGTCCCTCAGCTCTTCAGCTCAAGGCTAGCAGTCTACCACTTCAGCTACAGCGCCACTTCCAAAGTTAACTCATTGACAGTGCTACTTTTTTTTTTTTTGTCAACTGTGGGACCTGAACTCTAGGCTGGGTGCTGTCCCTCAGCTCTTTAGCTCAAGGCTAGTGCTCTACCACTTGAGCCACAGTGCCACTTCTGGCTATTTCTGCTTATGTGGTGCTGAGGAATCGAACGCAGGGCCTCACGCATGCAAGGCAAGCACTCTACCACTAAGCCACCTTCCCAGCCCTGATTCTTTTTTTTTGCCAGTCCTAGGGCTTGAACTCAGGGCCTGGGCACTGTCCCTGATCTTATTTTGCTCAAGGGTAGCACTCTACCACTTGAGTTCCATTGCTACTTCCGGCTTTCTCTATTTATGTAGTACTAAGGAATCAAATCCAGGGCTTCTTGCATGCTAGGCAAGCACTCTACCACTAACCCACATTCTTAGCCCCAGAAGTATTTTTTTTTTTTTTTTTGGTTGGTCATGGGCTTAAACTCTGGGTCTGGGAGCTGTCCCTCAGCTCTTCAGCTCAAGGCTAGTGCTCTACCTAGTGCTCTACCAATTTAAGTCAGATTGCCACTTTTGGTTTTCTGGTGGCTAACTGGAAATATGGGTCTCACAGACTTTTCTGCCAGGGCTTGCTTTGAACTGCAATCCTTGTATCTCTGCATTCTGAGTAGCTAGGATTACAGGTGTGAGCCACCAGCACCCAGCTTCTAGGAGTCGTAATTTTTAAAATGCTTTTTAAATTAAAACAAATTTATCTTTAACTAGTTTTACAAAAGGGTTTCAATTCAACATTGATTTCAATTCAAATGATGAGTAGGTCAATTGATGAGCACAATTCTTCATCCTGATCAATGTCACCTCCTTTCATTATTCTCCCTCAATTCTCCTAACCCTACTCATACCTTCAATTTTTCTTTCTCTTTTGTTGGTTGTGGGGCTTGAACTCAGGGCCTAGACACTGTCCCTGAGCGTCTTTGTGTTCAAGGCTAGCACCCTTGAGTCACAGTACCACTTCTGGTTTTTGATAAGAATCTCATGGGGGGGCTGGGAAGGTGGCTCAGTGGTAGAGTGCTTGCCTTGCATGCATGAGGCCCTGGGTTCGATTCCTCAGCACCACATAAGCAAAAA
>NW_012273857.1:0-1576 GCF_000151885.1 Dipodomys ordii
ACTAGGAAACACACACACACACACACACACACACACTCTCTCTCTCTCTCTCTCTCTCTCCCTCTCTCTCTCTCTCTCTCTCTCTCCTGGGGCTTGAACTCAGGGCCTGGGCACTGTCCTTGAGCTTTTATGTTCAAGGCTAGTGCTCTACCACTTGAACCAAAGCTACACTTCCGGGTTTTTGTTGATTAAAGATAAGAGTCTCATGGAATTTCCTGCCCTGGGTGGCTTTGAACTTTAATCCTTGGATCTCAACCTTCTGAGTAGCTAGAAGAATAGGCATGAGCCACCAGGTCAGCACCTAGCTTCGATATTTTTTTAAAAAGCTAAAAATAAATTAGAATTGAAAGTTTCTCAATATTAAGGAACACAAAGATTATCCCCAATGAAGAAGGTATCTATTTACCATGGTGAAGGAACAAATTCATTGGATGTACTTGGGATCTAAGAGACCATATCAAATCAACACATTTCCTTACACTTTCATTTCATATTGGCTAACCATCTTCTCTTATTAACTAGTTCCATACTGCCTCCTATTTCAACAACAGGTCTTCTTGCATATGAGATAAGAAGGTATTTAATACAAAAGCCTATCACTCATTGCAAATTTTAAAAATTTACTTTTGGCTCTTTGTAAGCTCATCATCTCTAGACTTAATAGTAGCAAATAACCTAACTAGCAAGGTTTATAGAATCTTTGTGATTCCATCCAACTCCAAAGCCCAGAAAGAGGAGCCTTCTGTGGTTATTTAAATCTCAATCTTCTTTTTTTTTACTACTGGGTTTGAACTTAGGGCTTTGTTCTTGTCAGGAAGGCATTCTACCACTTGAGCCACAGCCTCAGGTCTTCAAGTCCAATCTTCAATGCTGTTACTGATAAGCCCCACAAGTTTTTAATATGAAGGCAATAGTGATGTTCATGTTGCTCAAAAAAAGGGGAAGAATTATCAAAGTTCTTTTGGTTTTTATTCAGAATTCACAAATATAGTATCTAATATTTAAAGGGAAAAATGTTTATTTTAGAATTACTATACCTGGGGCTGCTTGTAGTGGGGAAGAACAGCTCAAAGATCTTATAGCTGGAAGACAAAAAACACCATTCAATGTCTGTGTAAAATGCTTATAAATACAATCTTTGAACACAAAGAAAAATTCAACTTACAAAATTTGAGAGCCCATTTTGATGTACTAGGAAGGGTTTTAAAGGTGTAACTCAAGATGGAAGCCATTCTGAAACCTAAAAGGAGAAGAACAAAGTACATCCTGGATTACCTCATCAATTTGTAGCTTATGTGCAGATCATGATCTCCATAATCTTATCCATGGCTATTATAAAACACCAAAAAGTTGTTACATTATCCCCTATCCTTCTAATATTATACCTATACTGACTGACTTTTCAGACTACCTAGGCTACTACTGTAAGCATAAAATCCTCACAACCTATGAAATAGGCATACTTATTGAGTACATTTTTTTTTTTTTTTTGTCGGTCGTGGGGCTTGAACTCTGGGCCTGGGTGCTGTCCCTCAGCTCTTCAGCTCAAGGCGAGCGCTCTACCACTTGAGCTACA
>NW_012273859.1:0-2096 GCF_000151885.1 Dipodomys ordii
TTGAGCCACAGCGCCACTTCCAGCTTTTTCTGCTTATGTGGTGCTGAGGAATCGAACCCAGGGCCTCATGCATGCAAGGCAAGCACTCTACCACTAGGCTACCTTTCCAGCCCCCTAATTTTGACTTTTGAAGGAAGCCAAAGCTATGCCCATTTCCTGAATAAGAAAACAGATCCAGAGAAGAGGAGGAAGCTACATCATTACTTAGGAGCAGAAGGTGTGAGATTAGAAACACGAGATTTGCTAACAAGAAGACCTTGAGCAATACTCCCCCCCCCCCCAAGAGCCACATTGGTCTGTTGCCAGTATGCTTTTCCCTAATGGATTGCTTGGTGTTAGACCCAGAGCCAAAACTTTTGTTACCTTCACTGTCCTTGCATAAAATAAAGCATTTTGCATTTTCCAGTCTGAAAGCCAAGAATCCAGGCTGTCGCAGAGCTCCAACAGGAGCTGAACAGGGAGGGTTCCAGTTCACAAGGGTTCAGATTCACATGGTTCCTGCCAGACGGCATAGGCCCCAGATACTTGCTATCACCATCAGGTAACCCAGAGACATTCCTCAGTCCCTAGGCATGAGAGCACCCATCCTCCGGGAAGCTCATCTCAATCACACCAATTTCATTACCAACCAACGCATGGGGTGGGGGACACACACACACACACACAGTATTTCAATACCTGTTCTCACAACCAACATCCCAACACGCCTATCATAATCCATTCAGCCCCTGCAAAGCACCAGACTCAGCCCTCACACAAAGGGCCAAGGGTGGGCTGTGGAGGGTCACTCAGTGGCAAAGCGCTTGCCTAGCAAGTACAACGTCCTGGATTCGATCCTCAGTACCAAAAAAAAGAAAATACAGTTTAAAAAGTGGCGGGGGGGAGGTCCAGGGATTATGCTAGATGTCAATACTGGAAACGAAGAATCACCAATTAGCATTTAAGAAGCTGTCCACCACAGTCTACACCAGCAAAGACAGATCAACACTATGTTGAGGATCTTTCTCTCTTCCCATGAATCTTACAGTTGCATTATATTAACCATACTTAAAGCCGGGCACTGATGGCTCACACCTGTAGTCCTAGCTCCTCAGAATGTAGAGATCTGAGGATCACAGTTCGAAGCCAGCCAGAGCAGGAAAGTCCATGAGTCTCTTCTCTCCAGTGAGCCACCAAAAGTTGGAAGTGGAAGCATGGTTCAACTGGTAGAGCAGTAGCCATGAGCCAAGAAGCTCAAGGACAGTGCCCAGGCCCTGAATTTAAGCCCCAGGATGGGCACACGCACATGCATGCACACACACAGAAAATAAAACATCCAACACATATGAACATTCAGCAAAGCAACTGAAGAAACCCATCCTTATCAAAGTTCTGTGCAGAAGCCAGATAAAACGGCCTGTCACCCCGGCACCGGGGACACCGAAGACAGGAGACTCAAGAGTTCCAGGACACTCTGTGCTCCATAGACAGCCCCTTTCTCAACACAAACCATCCAAGTACCCAGTAGGAGACTTCTCAAGTGTTTTGACAGCCAGTTTCCCCAGTCAAACAAAGCTCACGGTGACAACCAGAAGAGCAAGCGAAGCACACGGCTGTCACTCCAGCCACCAGGTGGACACCACTGGGGTGTCCTTCCTGGAATACTGCAACAGGTGTGAACATGGAATTTTAGACCGGTTTAAAACCACCTCCACGTAGGCCAATAACTAGCCAGGAGAATCTCCTCCTCACACTTGCCCGCACAGAGTTAAACACGTTACCACATTGCTCAGGCCGCCGCGGTACCTTTAAAGTATTCGGTCGGCTCATTTGGAGGAGGAATTTCTTTCCTAACATGGCACCCAGGCCAGGACCAATACTGTGACAGGAAACTCCAGCTCGCCCGAAGCCCTTCAAGTTGTCTCCCTGGTGTCTGCAGACACACACGGGTCCCCAAACAGGCCCTCGGCCCACGACTCACCCTGGGGCCCGTGATGGCTACCAACCGACCACGACGACGCGCCCCAGACAGTCCACTTCCAAGGAAGGAATGCTTGTTTTCACTCACAGTTTGAGAGGCTCCAGTCCGGGGTGGGTCAGCGGATGTTTCCTTGGGG
>NW_012273860.1:0-2317 GCF_000151885.1 Dipodomys ordii
ATTCTTTTCCATGCCAGTACCAATGTTTGAGTGCATGGCTTTCTGCTTTCATGCAGGTTTCCTGCTCAGAGCTGGCATTCTGCCACTGCAGCCATGCCTCCTGTCATTTTGCTTTTTAATTGTAGATAGAATCTCCTGGACTTTTTTTACCTGGGCTGGCTTTGATCTGCAGTCCCTCTGATGTCAGTTTTCAGAGTAGCTAGCATTGCAAACATCAACCCCTGCTATCAGGCTTACGTATTACTTTGTGGTTTTTTTTTTCCCAGTAAGTCTTCTGTTGTTCCTGCTTCATATGGCACACCAGACACTGATGTTTAATAAAGCACATAAGGCAGATACAAGAACATATATTTAAAACATGAACTAGAGTATAGTAAGTGCAATGATGAAATAGAAGTATTCTTTGGAAATAAGAAATATTTCCCAACAAAATTGCCAGAGTTTTGCTTTCTCAATATCATAGGCCAGATCCTTAAATTACTTTTATTCTGATGTTGGCATGCTGTTTACACTTTGCTGAACATACCCTTATACTTGGGAAACAACAGACCTTGATACAACCCTCCTACTGAGAAAGCATTGGTCCACAACTGTTAATGACCTTGTTGTTACTCTCACAGATTGGATTGTTGTTCCTGTGTTACATTGTCTTGATGGCCAATATGTGTTATTTCACATGTGATCTCAGTCACCCTGTGCTCTGTGCGTTTCATTTCATACATGCATTTCCAAACCCTTGAGATTTGGGGCAACTGAAACAACATCAGAAGTGATGCTTGTGGCTAGGTGCTGGTGGCTTACACCTATACTCCCAGCTACTCAGGAGGGTGAGATCTGAGGATCATGGTTCAAAGCCATCCTGGGAAGGAAAGTCCATGAAGCGCTTATCTTCACTTAACCAGCAAAAAGCCAAAAGCAGAAGTGTGCCTAAGTGGTAAAGAGCCAACCTTGAGCAGCAGAAAAAGCTAAGGTAGAGTATTATGGTCGAGTTCAAGACCCAGTACCAATGCATGGTGAACATACATACACACACACACACACACACACACACACACACACACACACACACACATATTACACATATTGATGCTTGAGTTTCCTGCCTAAACCTGGACTTGGACCTACCCTTCTAGAATTCCTTTCCTCCTTAGTAAAGGTTGCTTCATTCTTCCAGTAGCTTAGGGCAAAAACTGAGATTCCCTTTTTAAATCCTCAGACTGAGTTCCAATCTGTGAGCACAACTCTATGTATATACACAACCAGAATCTATCCAGTTTTGCTGTGACTGTCCTTATCCAAATCATGTCATCACCTGTCAATCAAATCATAGAGAGCTCCTATTTCCCTGCTGCTGCCCTGTTTTTTTTTCTCTCTCTCTCTGAGTTCTATTTTCTTTTCACAATTGACACCTAATGGTACACATTTATGGGGTTCAGTGTGAAAATTTGATGCAGAAACATATTATATAATGAGTAAAACAGGGTAATTAGCATAGCCATTGTGCCATACATTCATGAGAGCATTCCAGTGTTTCTCCTCCAGCTTTGTTGAATATACATTATTGTAGGCTAGAGTCACTAGCACACCTATTATTTTCTTGTCAGTTTTTAACCTGTTGACACTTCTTCACCTTGCCTTTATAGTATATATTCAATATAGAAGCCAGATTGATTCATTCAAAACTTGTTTGACATTTTTCTTTGTCTAGGACTTTCCATCTCACTCAGAGGAAAATCCAAGAAAAGAAAAATCCTCACCAATATACTTTTTATTATTAATGTTTTTTATTGTGAAAATACCATACAGAGGGGTTACAATTGCATGAGCAAGGTAATGAATACATTTCTTATCAAGCATTGTTACTTCCTCCTATGTTTCTCCTTACCATCCCTGCCCTCCATCTTCCCCCACCCCCAAAGTTGTAAAGTTCGTTTCTCGACATAACGTCTTGTACGTCTCATTGTTGCAATGGGTCCACCTATATCCCTATTTATTTATTTTTCTGTATCCCTATTTAAACAATTTATTTTTTCCCTTCCCCTCCACAAATTATACCAACATCAAATACAGTAAAAGCATGGGTTATACCGTGGGGTAGGGTCATAAAAGCAACAAAGAAATCATCTTATAAATATGTTAGAAACAATAGCAAGAAAAAGAACAATTTGAGTCCTTATCTTGGGGTTCATTTTGCCTAACATCAACTTACATGACCATTTCTTCTTGTCTCAGACATATACTAGTTATTGCAAATAAGGGAAACCATGGGACCTATGTTTCTTTGGGCCTGGCTTACTTCACTTAATATAATTTTTTC
>NW_012273861.1:0-1901 GCF_000151885.1 Dipodomys ordii
GCTGAAGAGCTGAGGGACAGCGCCCAGGCCCAGAGTTCAAGCCCCACGACCGACAAAAAAAAAAAAAAGAAGCAGCAGCAGCACAGGATTTCATACTTGCCACAGTTCTTTCACTGATTGAATATCTTCCAGCCTTGTTTCCCTCATTGGTGACTTGACTATTGTGACTGCCGTACAGGCCTTTGGGAGGGTTACCTGTGAATGTGCCTCACACTGAGCATGGAACAAAGTGTGGTAGACATTTGGGAAGTGAACTTTTTGCTCCCTGCTTGACTGAAGCTGGCTTCATGTAACAAAGGAAGACAGCAGGACTGTTGCAGAAATATAGACCATCCATTGTCTTCTCATTCTGTCAGCCAGCCAGAGGTGGTGTGGTAAAACGCAGGGACACAGTGACAGAGTTCTCTGTTCTGAACCCAGTTCACTCACCTCCTGGCAGATGATCTCAAAAGGTACTTAACCTCTCGAGAGTTAAATTCGCCCATCTGTAAAATATCTTCACACAGCTCCTAGGAAGATCTCCCATAGCTGCTAAGAAGATTATATAGATCAACTGAAGGCATCAAGATTAGAAAGGAAGAAGTTGTTACTTGGAGGAAATAGGTTTGTGTATATTCTTGTATGTAGACAATCCTAAGAAATCCATTAAAATATTAGAATTAATTAAAAATTAAGATAACAAAACACAAGACAATCAGTTGTGTTTTACATACTGTAAAAATGACATTAGAAAACTTGTTCCATTCATAACTCTAAGAAGAAAATATTTGGAATTATTTAATAAAATGCAAGAATTATGCATGGAAATTAACACTGAGATGAATAGAATGACATCCCATATTCAAGGATCGGAAGAGTTAATATCATTAAGATAGTAATGTTTCTCCAACTAAACTACAGAGTCAACACAATCCCTACCAAAATTTCAGCTCTTGTGCATAAATCAAAGAGCTTATGCTAAATTTCCTCTGAAGATATCATCAACTCAGCATAGCCAAAGCAATCTCACAGAAAAATAAGTTGGGGAACTCATAGGTCCTAATTTCAATACGCACTACAGAACTGTAGTATTCATGATAATACAATCCTTGCACAAGAAAAGGAAAAATATATACATGGATACATTATCTATATCTATATGAGAACATAAAGCAGTGGAATAAAATTGAGAACCCAAGAAGAAACTAACATTTATATATGCAGTTGAAATAGATAAGTATGTATTTTTTCATCCATGGAAATAGAATAGTATTTTGAACAAATGGTGCTGTGATACTACATCACACTATACACGAACATACACACACACACACACACACACACACACCTCCTAAAAGTCTGAAACTTTTAGAAGAAAACTATGGATAATTCTTTAGGATGATGAGTTAAGCAATTATTTCTCAGATATGACAGACATAGTGCAAGTGCTAATAGAACAAAAAGATAAATAGACTCCAGTAACATTAAGTGCTTTGGTATTTCCAGATACTCCATCAAGAAAGTCAAAAGACTAACCACAGCCCGGATTCCAAAATTATATATCGCATTAAGAATTTAAACTTAGAATTAAAAGAACTCCTACAAGGGGCTGGGAATGGCTTAGTGATAGAATGCTTGCCTAGCACACATGAGACCTGGGTTCCATTCCTCATTCCATTCCACATGAACAGAAAAAGCCAGAAGTGGTGCTGAGGTTCAAGTGGTACAGCACTCGCCTTGAGCAAAAGAAGCTCAGGACAGCACCTAGACCCTGAGTTCAAGCCCCACAACTGACCAAAAAAAAATCCATTTTAAAAACAAGCAAAAGGGTTTTTTTTTTTTTTTGTCAGTCGTGGGGCTTGAACTCTGGGCCTGGGCACAGTCCCTCAGCTCTTCAGCTCAAGGCAAGCGCTCTACCACTT
>NW_012273862.1:0-1408 GCF_000151885.1 Dipodomys ordii
GGCACTGTGGCTCAAGTGGTAGAGTGCTAGCTTTGAGCTGAAGAGCTGAGGGACAGTGCCCAGGCCCAGAGTTCAGGCCCCACAACCGGACCCAAAAAAAAATACTTATTTTTATTGTCAAGCTGATGTGCATAAGTAAGGTAATGAGTACATTTCTTATCAAACTTGTTACCCCTTCCCTCATTTTTCTCCTACTTTCCCTTCCACTGCAATCTCCGCTAGTTGTACAGATCATTTCCCACATACCACTGTTGGATTGGATTCCCCCTTTGTCCCTTGTCTTACCATTTTGTTGGTCCCCTTCCTTTCCCTAATCCAGATAAACATATATACATTACCCAGAGTACCAAAATCAAATACAGTAAAAACAAGGGATGAACCATAGTGGGAAGAATACACAAAAGAAGTAAGAAATCACTCAGTATATTAAAAACAACAGCAAAGAAAAATCTCTTCTGCCTATGTCTTGGATTCATTTCACTTAGCATCATCTTATATGGTCATATGTACATAAGCTACTGAGCTATTCTGCTCATACGCTAAAGCTATACTAAACATATAAAAATTATTGCAAATAAAGGAAACTTTAGGACCTATGTTTCTTTGGGTCTGGCTTACTTCACTTAATATGATTTTTTCTCAATTCGTTCCATTTCCTTACAAATGGGGCTTCCATCTTTCTGATGGAAGCATAGAATTCCTTTGTGTATATATATTCACCATAGCTAAAACATAGACCCAACCCAGATGACCCCCAGTAGATGAATGGATCAAGAAAATGGAGGAGGCAACAACCCTTGATATGAAATGTACTTATTACCTTGCTCATGTAACTGTAACCCCTCTGTACAGTATTTTTACAATAAAAAACATACAAAAAAGAAAATATGGTATATATGCACAATGGAATATGATACCCTCTTCTTACATTTCTTTTTTTTGGGGGGGAGGTCCAGTCGTGGGGCCTGAACTTTGGGCCTGGGCGCTGTCCCTCAGCTCTTCAGCTCAAGGCTAGCACTCTACCACTTGAGCCACAGCGCCACTTCCGGCCTTTTTCTTTTTGCTTATGTGGTGCTAAGGAATCAAACCCAGGGCCTCATGCATGCAAGGCAAGCGCTCTACCACTGAGTCGCCTTCCCAGCCCCTTACATTTCTTAATTAAGAATACTGTATATACATCCTGTGATGAATTGCAAGTTTTATCTCAGAAGAATATTTTCTGATCTATGGCTATATTTCTGATATATTGTCAGATTGGGAATAGAGTATCTTCAAAACAGTGTGACACACATTTCTTTTTTTTTTTTTTGGTCCGGTCATGGGGCCTGAACTCTGGGCCTGGGCGCTGTCCCTCAGCTCTTCAGCTCAAGGCTAGCGCTCTACCACTTGAGCCACAGCGCCACTTCCG
>NW_012273863.1:0-1138 GCF_000151885.1 Dipodomys ordii
GTCCCACAACTGACAAAAAAAAATTAATTAAATAAAAAGTTTATTAGAGGGCTAGGAATGTGGCTTAGTGGTAGAGTACTTGCCTAGTATGTATATATATATATATATATATATATTCATTGTTGGTATATAGCATGTATATATATATATATATATATATACATGCTATATACCAACAATGAATAATTGAAATTTTTTAATTTATGTACTGAGGAATCGAACCCAGGACCTTATGCATGCTAGGCAAGCACCCTACCACTAAGCTACATTCCTAACTCAATAATTGGAATTTTAAAACAGTATTATCAAGCATTGGTGGTTCACACCTATAATCCTAGTTACTCAGGAGACTGAGGTCTTATGATTGAGGTTTGAGAGAGGCTCAGGCAGACATACCTGTGAGATTCTTACCTCCAGTTAACCAGCAAAAAGCCACAAGTCATGACTCAAGTGGTAAAGTGCCCACTGTGAGTAAAAAGGTATAAAGCCCTGAATTCAAGCCCTAGTGCTGGAACAAAACCAAAACAATCCACACTGTCAGCCAGGCACCAAAAATCTGAAGATCACAGTTCAAAGCCATTCCCTAGTAGGAAAGAGATTCATCTCCAATGAAATACCCACAAAAAAGCTGTGGTTCAAAGTGGTAGAATGCTAGCCTTCAGCACAATAGTTCAGGGACAGTGCCTTGGGCCTGAGTTCAAACCCCAGAACCAGCACACACACACACACACACACAAAATGTGCCATTTACATTAGCACACACAAAAAAAGAAATGTCTGACAAATATGAATGCGTGACACATACGTAGATAGATGCATAAAACTAGCTAAAAAATCAAATTCAGGTAATTGGAGAAATAGTCATGTTAGCAGGAAGTCTTGGTATTATTAAGATGTTAATTCTTCCTAATATGTTCTACCAATTCAGTGTAGAATCCCAGCATCTTATTTTGTGGATATCAACAAATCTAGAAAGGCAGAAAGAAGATCCAGGTAGCCAGCAGTACTGATAAAGGATGCAGTTTCAAGACTGATACAACCTGACTTTAGACTCACAGTAAAGCTACAATAATCAAGATAGCAGATGCTGGCCTCAGTTCAATGTTCCTCCTTTTCTTTTCTTTTTTTTTTTTTTTTT
>NW_012273864.1:0-2275 GCF_000151885.1 Dipodomys ordii
ATTCCTCAGCACCACATAAGCAGAAAAAAAAAGCCGGAAGTGGCGCTGTGGCTCAAGTGGTAGAGTGCTAGCCTTGAGCTGAAGAGCTGAGGGATAACACCCAAGCCCAGAGTTCAGGCCCCATGACCGGACCCCCTCCCCCCAAAAAAAACCACAAACAAATGCTGGCATGGATATGGCCAAAAGGGAACTCTACTGCACTGTTGGTGGGAATGTAAGCCTATTCAATCACTCTGGAAAGCCATGTGGAAGTTCCTCAAAAACTAAACATAGACCAATCCTGGTCATTTATTCAATAGAATATAAACAAGGTCACAGTAAAGCTACCAATAACCTTTTTCATTGCAGCCTTATTTGCCATAGCCAACATATAGAATCAGCCCAGATGCCCCTCCATGGATGAGTGGATCAAGAAAATGTGGTATATATACAAATGATGGAATTCTACTCATCTATCAGGAAGGATGATATTGTATCATTCATAAGGAAATGGAAAGACTTAGGAAAAATTATTTTAAGGGAAGAAACATAGGTTGCATTTTTTCCCTCATTTGTGGTAGCTAGAATGTGCCTATAAATCTACAAGTAAACACACTGAATGGTAAGCAAGGGGTTACAAATGAATGTAAATGAGCCCTGTCTTAATCATCTTGGTACAAACATCTCTCCTCCACTGGATTTCTCAGTGTTTAAACATGATAGGTGCTCAGTAAATACCAATGAAGTGAAGTGGATGAGCTGCTGGCATTTTTTTCCCTTCTCCCTACCTTCTGATATAGTGTTATTTTCACCATCTTCTTCTTACTTTATTTATGAGGAAGCTCACTGTAGAAACAAGTATATCAGGTGCAAAGTCATTAAGAAGTGAAGTGCAAGACTTAATTATCAACACTGAATATGCTAAGATGTCAGATCTAGTTTTAAAAATAAAAACTGGGATATATTTCAGGCACTAACAAAATCACCAGGCACTCAACTCTCTTCTCTCCATCTTGAATTTATGTTTGTTCCCATCTCTAGTTGATTGCATGACCTAGAAAAGAAACCCGAGTGCTAGCCATGAGTAAGAAAGCCAAGTGAGAGCATGAAGCTCTTGAGTTCAAGCCCTGGACCAGGAAAATAACAAAACAAAGAAATTCCTTCAAACAACATCATCAACAAAAAAGAAATTTGATACTCAAGGAAATAAAATAATGCTGAAATAAAATCAAAGAAAGGTTAGACAAATGGGATTGCATGAAGTTGCAGAGCTTCTGCATGGCAAAGGACATAGCTAGCAAGATCAATAGAAAGCCCATGGAATGGGAGAAGATCTTCACTAGCCATACAATGGGCAAGGGTCTCATATCTAAAACATACCTAGAACTCAAAAAATTAAACCCCCCAACAACAAATTCTCAAAGAAACAACTGCCCAATAAATAAGTGGCTGAAGAGGAAATAAGAATAGCCAACAGACACATGAGAAATGCTTAACCTCTGTAGTCATAAAAGAAATGCAAATCAAAACAACATTGAGATAACACCTTACCCCAGTTAGAATGGCTATAAACAAGAACTCTAATAACAACAGATGCTGGAGGGGATGTGGAAAGAACGGAACCCTACTGAACTGTTGGTGGGAGTATAAACTTGTCCAACCACTTTGGAAAGTAGTATGGAGGTTCCTCAAAAGACTCCACATAGAGCTCCCCTAAGACCGAGCAATCCCACTTTTGGGCGTTTACTCGAATGATCACAAAGAAGACCATACTAAAGCCACCAGCACAACTATGTTTATTGCAGCATTATTTACCATAGCTAAGATATGGAACCAACCCAGATGCCTATCAGTAGATGAATGGATCAAGAAAATGTGGTATATATACACAATGGAATTCTATGCCTCCATCAGAAAGAATGACATTGCCCCATTTGTTAGGAAATGGAAAAACTTGGAAAAAATTATATTAAGTGAAGTAAGCCAGGCCCAAAGAAACATAGGTCCCATGGTTTCCCTTATTTGCAATAACTAGTATATATATGAGGCAAGCAGAAAAGGTCAGATAAGTTGATGTTAGGCAAAATGAACCCCAAGATAAGGACTCAAATCGTTTTTTCTTTCTTGCGATTGTTTCTCACATATTTATAAGTTGATTTCTTTGTTGCTTTGTATGTCCCTCCCCCATGGTATAACCCCTGTTTTCACTGTATTTGATGTTGGTATAATTTGGGGAGGGGGAGGGAAAAACAAATAGTTTAAATAGGGATACAGGTGGACCCATTACAACAATGAG
>NW_012273865.1:0-1688 GCF_000151885.1 Dipodomys ordii
GTACAGAGGGGTTACAATTACATGGGCAAGATAATGAGTACATTTCTTATCAAGCATTGTAGCCTCCTCCTTTGTTTCCCCTTCCCATCCCTTCCCAGCCCCTCCCCACCTAAACCTCCCCCCTTGTCTAAGCTTTCTTCAAACAATTATCCACCTCTCTCTGTCTCCCAAGGGCAGGTTTATAACTGTGAGCTACCAGGTCTGGCCCCAAGACATGTATTCTGAATCTTAAGTTTATAGAAAGATCATTCACCCCCACATGTATGTATGTATGTATGCATGCATGCATGTATGCATGTATGTATTTATCTATGTATCTGTGTATCTACCTATCATCTATCTGAATCTATACATATACATACATATTGGTATCTATCTATCTTGCTTGAATTATAATATTATATATATTACATAAATATTCCTCTAAAATGATTCTACTGAAATTAGCAAGGAACAGAAAAACAAATATTACATGTTTTTATATGTAGACACTAAAAATGTTGGGATCAGAAGTGGGTAGTAGAACAGTAGAAGGAGGAGAAAGAGAAGGAAAGACAGAGGAAGGCTGAATGATGGAATCAAAATACAGTTTGAACATTAGAACAAACAAAATGCCTCTTATAGCCTTTCATTTATATTGAGTGCTTTTTCTATGATAGTTTAATAAAGTATCAAAGGTGGGAATTAAATTCACCACTTTGAACTATATCGAGTTTACTTTTCCCTTTGTTGAATTCATAATCCCTGGAATATCATTTAGTAATCAGTAAAGTGATTGAAACATATCTGACAGTAGAATTCTAGCCTTTGTAGGGAATGACCACTTTTAGATTAATTGATTCTGAGACTAAGCAAACTTTCTTGTGTGGTTTTATGGAATGAATAAATCAAAAGATTTCTGGCCAGAAATTTCATCTTAATTCATCCTTTATTGACATAAACTTCCCCAAGATTTTAAAGTTTTTCCTGAAAAAAGGAAAGTTATTTTATCATGGTAGAAAATGTTGGACTGATTAAGACCTTTTCTCACTTCACAAGCACTATACTGAATAAGCGTAGAGATCAACTTCTTATCCCTTTTCTGATCTTAAAATGATATCTCAATTTTCCCCATTTAGAACAATGTTGGCAATAAATATGTTACATTTTGCC
Source organism: Dipodomys ordii (assembly GCF_000151885.1). Classification (NCBI taxonomy): domain Eukaryota; kingdom Metazoa; phylum Chordata; class Mammalia; order Rodentia; family Heteromyidae; genus Dipodomys; species Dipodomys ordii. The sequence continues at coordinate 1,153 of NW_012273865.1, forward strand.
TTTAGTATGTTGACATATCTTTTTCTCTTCCCAGTGTCTTCAGAGCTTTCATCATGAAGAGGATTTTTTGTCAAAAGTTTTTTCTGAATTTATTAAGGTGATCATATCACTTTTGTCCATGATTTTTATTGGCTACTTTTTTATTATTTACATTTGTTGAATCATCATAGATTTCCCGTAATTGAAACAAGCTAATTATATTGTATTATGTTGAATTCAGTTTTGCACCTATATTTATGAAGAAAATAGGTCTACAGTTTTTTTTCTCTTCTTTGTTATTCCCTATTTAGTTTTGGCGTCCATTTCATGAAATGAGTTTGGTAGTATTCCTGCCTTTTATAGTTCATTCACTATTTTGAGACACACAAGTGCTCTGCTTCAAAGGTCTGGTAGAGTTCAGCAGTGAATTTATCTGCTCCTGGATTTTTTTTTTTTTTTTTGGGTCCGGTTGTGGAGCCTGAACTCTGGGCCTGGGCACTGTCCCTCAGCTCTTCAGCTCAAGGCTAGCACTCTACCACTTGAGCCACAGTGCCACT
>NW_012273866.1:0-1074 GCF_000151885.1 Dipodomys ordii
ACATACTGTACAGAGGGGTTACAATTACATGGGCAGGATAATGCGTACATTTCTTACCAAGCATTGCAGCCTCCTCCTTTGTTTACCCTTCACATCCCAACAGAATAATTCTCTGTATATACTTCTGCATTATTGTAGAAAAGAGAAGAAAGCATAATTTCATATTTAAACACAAAGAATATAATTTATTTGCTGAAAAACTTTTTGTACATAGGAAGTCTTTTGTTTGGTTCTAGAAGTTTTAACTTGACCTCCATCTAAGCTAAAGGAGTTGTATGTATATTTTCTGTGACAATCAAAAGAATACTTTTAGTAGTTATTTGTTCCACTTATCATTAGGCTTGCTTTTTCCAGGATTAAAAAAAAATTGAATGTGAAATGATAAAATGTAGTTTATTTTGTTTTACTAATGTCATTGCTCCAGAATTTAATTTTGTTTTACATGTTCAAAATATTGAATGTTGAAATAATGAAGACTTACCTGTCCCTCCTTGATTCCTTAAAATGAGAAATCTAAATGACCTAGTCAGAAAAAAATACTAAATATACAATTTTTTAAATCAAATTGAAATTTTATCAAATCAAGTTTCTCCAAAAGATCATCTTCAAATAGTATTATTTGAAGCTGGGTTAAAGCCAGCCAGGACAGGAAAGTCCATGAGGCTCCTATCTCCAATAAACCAGTAGGAAACCGGAAGTGGTGCTGTGGCTCAAGCAGCAGAGCTCTTTCTCTCTCTTTCTTCTTTCTTTCTTTCTTTCTTTCTCTCTTTCTCTCTTTCTCTCTTTCTCTCTCTTTCCCTTCCTTCCTTCCTTCCTTTCTTTCTTATCTTTTTTTCTTTCTTTCTTTCTTTCTTTCTTTCTTTCTTTCTCTCTTTCTCTCTTTCTCTCTCTTTCCCTTCCTTCCTTCCTTCCTTTCTTTCTTATCTTTTTTATTGTGAAAATATCATACAGAGGGGTTAAAATTACATGGGCAAGGTAACGAATGCATTTCTTATCAAGCATTGTTGCCTTTTCCTTTGTTTCCCCTTCCCATCCCTTCCCATCTCCCCCCACAACCGGCGCCAAACATAGGGT
>NW_012273867.1:0-1179 GCF_000151885.1 Dipodomys ordii
TGAAAAAAAATAAAGAATATATTTCTTTTAAAGCTGGGCACTGGTGGCTCATGCCTGTAATCTTAGCTACTCAGGAGGCTGAGATCTGAGGATCAGGTTCAAAGCCAGCCTGGGCAGGAAAGTCAAGAAAGTCCTTAACTCCAATTAACCATGAGAAAACGGGAAGTGGCACTGTTGCTCAAGTGGTAGAGCGCTAGCCTTGATCTGAAGAGCTGAGGGACAGCGCCCAGGCCCAGAGTTCAGGCCCCACGACCGGACCCCAAAAAAAAAAACACTGCTGCAGTGACTAAACTCCCACAGGGTCAGAAGTCCTGCAAAAGCAGTCACTTGTCACAGGCTTAATTTTTTAGGTGATTACTATAAATACTCAGAAGAATGAACCCAGTGAAACGTACAAGTCTTCTTGCCCAAAGATGCTAATAATTGTCTTGTGGCCTAAAGACATCAGTGATTCTTTGTCCATCAAAAGAGCTTTTCGTTTCTGTCATACTAACTTTTGTTTTTTAAAATAATCCTAGTATTTTCTTTTGCTTACTTCTTAAAGTTTCCATCTTTCTGCTTATATTACCCATCTGGTCTTAGCAAAGTTGTCTACTTTTTACATGAGAGCCCTTAACATGTCAATGACAGTTGTTTAAAATTCCATCAGATTAGGTCTTGGGCTGGTTCAATGGTAGAGGGCTTGAATAACAAGGCTGAGGCTCTAAGTTCAAACTACATACCACCTAAAAAATCCCATCAGACAATTCCAAAACCTGTATCATATATGAAATCTGAGTCAGATTCTGATGTTGGTTTTGTATTTTTTTAGACCTGTATTTTTCCTTGCTGTTTAGCATGCCTAATACCTTTTCATCAACCAGGGTTTTAATTAACTCATAGTTTTACTCTCTGTCTTCAGTTCACAATTCATTTGATTCCTACATTCAAAATTCTCTGGGGACTGAAGGCTGTTGTATATAACTGTAAGTAGTAATACCTGACATTTGTTATTATTGTGTTGGTTTTGCTGCATGTGGTTCTAACTGTTTGAAACATTCTAGTTCATTCATCCTCAGAACATTGCTATTCATTGGCATTAATACCTTCCTTCCTTCCTTCCTTCCTTCCTTCCTTCCTTTCTTTCTTTCTTTCTTTCTTTCTTTCTTTCTTTCTTTCTTTCTTTCTTTCTTTCTTTCT
>NW_012273868.1:0-1323 GCF_000151885.1 Dipodomys ordii
GGGGGGGGAGGCCAGTGCTGATCTCCACCGCCGGCATCTTGCATCCCAGGGGGTGAAAGTTCAAGTTCACCCCACTCCCCATCATCAAACGCGAGGCTGGAGGTATGGCTCGAGCAGCGCACGGGCTGCCCGGCAAGCGCAGGGCCCTGAGTTCAAATCCCAGTACACACACAGAAGAGGACGGAGGCAGAGGCCTGGTTTACACACTCTGGGGTGAACGTCGGTGGGCACCGCGTGGGACTTGAACTCCCAGAGGCCCTGTGCCCCATGCGGGGGTTACAAACATCTTGTGAGGCGGGGAGCCCCCCCCCCGGGGGAGCTCGCCGGGGAAGGAGCCCCTTTGGCGGAGGACGGGCTCCTCCGGCTTGGCCTGGACTGGCGGGGTTGGGCCCTGTCCCCCAAGTTCCCAGACTCGCCCAAATACTTTCCTTCCCCACCGGGACCTCCCTTTCCCGTGGCTGGGGTCGGCCTTCCCCCACACTCTCGCCCAGAGCGGGGCTCCCCCATCCCCCCCCCCCAGAGGCAGCCAGCCCTCAATTCTGGAATGTTCCATGGGAGGAACCATGCTGTGTGGTCCCAGCAGGCGGGAGGCTGCAGGGCTCAGCCTGGGAGGCGGGGCGGGGCTGCCAGGGAAGCCGCCCATCCCCAAACCCGCCGGTTACTCCACGCTGCCCAGGCGCACTCACGAAGCACCCACTGTGTGCCAGCGCACAAGACAGCCAGCTGAGGCCATGAAGGCCTGGGAAGGAAGCTTCTGGAAAGACGCACCAGGAGGCAGGGCTGGGTGGAGAGCGTGAGGCAGAAGCTGGATGGCCTTCACGGTGGTGGCTCGGGCCCTGGGCACTTGGTAGGGGATAAAGTGGAGAGAGCCTGTGCCCCCGACGTTCACAGCGTACACCGCCCGAGACGCCCAGGAAAGGCTGGGCAGCCCTGGGGTCTTAGCACTCAAGTCTGGTACTCCAGGTTCTGCAAATGCTGGGTAACGACTGGAGGAGAGTGAACACAGGCCCTGCCCCAAGTGGGCGGGGCACCCACCAGACTGCCAATGGGCAGGTTTGTAGAGGAATGGATGATAGATGGATGGGTGGGTGGGAAGATGCATGGGTGGATGGTAAATGAGTGGGTAGATGAATAGATGATGGATAGGTGGGTGGATGGATAGGTGGGTGGAAGGATGGATATTGGTTTGGTAGATGGATGGATAAGAGGATGGATGGGTGGATGGATGTCGGATAGGTGGATGGATAAATGTTGGATGGGTGGATGGGAAGATGGATGGTTGGGAGGATGGATGGGAAGATAGATGAGAGGATGGATGGATGG
>NW_012273869.1:0-2109 GCF_000151885.1 Dipodomys ordii
TTTAAGTCTTTAGCCCACTTGTTTATTGGGCAGTTGTTTCTTTGAGGATTTGTTGTTGGGGGATTTAATTTTTTGAGTTCCAGGTATATTTTAGATACGAGACCCTTGTCCATTGTATGGCTAGTGAAGATCTTCTCCCAATCCGCAGGCTTTCTATTGATCTTGCTAGCTATGTCCTTTGCCATGCAGAAGCTCTGCAACTTCATACCATCCCATTTGTCCAACCTCTCTTTGATTTGTTGTGTTTCTGGATCACTATTAAGAAAATTTCAGCCTGTGCCAAGGAGAGCTAGGGTTTCTCCTGTTCTGTCCTGTAATGTTTTCAGGGTGTCTACTTTGACTCTGAGGTCTTTGATCCATTTGGAGTTAATTCTGGTGCAGGGTGATATATAAGGATCTAGCTTTAGTTTTCTACAAGTATTTAACCATTTCTGCCAGCACCATTTACTGAAGAGGCTGTCTTTCTTCCATTCTATTTTTTTAGTCTCCTTATTGAAGATTAAGTGGCTATAGGTCTGTGGGTTCATTTCTGGGTTTTCAATTCTATTCCATTGGTCCTGAGGTCTGTTCTTGTGCCAGTACCAAACTGTTTTGATTACTATGGCTTTGTAGAAGAGTTTGAAATTTGGTATTGATATTCCTCCAGCACTGTTCTTTCTGTTAAGGATCATTTTTGCTATTCGGGGTACCAAACAAGACCATACTAAAGCTACCAGCACAACCATGTTTATTGCAGCATTATTTACCATAGCTAAGATATGGAACCAACCCAGATGCCCCTCAGTCCATGAATGGATCAAGAAAATGTGGTATATATACACAATGGAATTCTATGCCTCCATCAGAAAGAATGACATTGCAGCATTTGTTAGGAAATGGATAGATGGAAAAAATTATATTAAGTGAAGTAAGCCAGTCCCAAAGAAACATAGGTCCCTTGGTCTCCCTTATTTGCAATAACTAGGATATGTCTGAGACAAGCAGAAAAGCTCAGATAAGTTGATGTTAGGTGAAATGAACTCCAAGATAAGAACTCAAATGTTGTTCTTTGTTGCTATTATTTCTAACATCTTTATAAGATGATTTCTTTGTTACTTTGTATGTCTATACCCCACAGTATTACCCCTGTTTTCACCATATTTGATGTTGGTATAATTTGTGGAGGGGAAGGGAAAAAACAAATTGTTTAAATAGGGATACAGATGGACCCATTGTGACAATGAGATGTACAAGACGTGAAAAACGAACTTTACAACTTTGGCATGGGGTGGCAGTGGGGTGGGGGGGGGGAAGGATGGGAAAGGATAGGAAGGGGAAACAAAGGAGGAGGCAACAATGCTTGATAAGAAATGTACTCATTACCTTGCCCATGTAATTATAACCACTCTGTACAGTATTTTTACACTAAAAAAGAGCTAAATGGAATAATATATCTTGAGTACTTAACAGAGAGCCAGACACATAGAATCTGCTAAGGTAAATTAGCCATCCAATTTATCAACCAAAACTGATCTTTTTGGGGGGAGGGGGGAGTCCTTTCGTGGGGCCTGAACTCTGGGCCTGGGTGCTGTCCCTCAGCATTTCAGCTCAAGGCTAGCACTCTACCACTTGAGCCACAGCGCCACTTCTGGCTTTTTTCTTTTTGCTTATGTGGTGCTGAGGAATTGAACCCAGGGCCTCATGCATGCAAGGCAAGTATTCTACCACTGAGCCACCTTCCCAGTCCATAAAACTGATCATTTTTGAGCATCAAATTGATACCAGTAAACATACCAGAGAACAAATATGCATGGAAATTTTGGCAGGTAAGCTGAAAAGTACAAAGTAGAACTACATGATAATACCACTTTTGATGATAGTATCTCTGGTATTCATATCATCAAAAAGTACACTACTAGGCAATATGTTTATAAAAATTATATAAGTGAGAGATACACACTGGAGTCGTGATAGTGAGTCAGCTATGGAATATTTCTCTCTGCAGACAGTGTTCCACAACACTTTCCCTCAAGCAGATAGTCTGATGAAAAAACACAGACTCAACTTACCACCAGACTCCAGCTCAGGTTGGAAGAGATGTCTGGAGACTGTTTTTTTTTGTGGCGGGGG
>NW_012273870.1:0-1180 GCF_000151885.1 Dipodomys ordii
GTTTAAATAGGGATACAGGTGGACCCATTGCAACAATGAGATGTACAAGTCGTTATGTGGAAAAGGAACTTTACAACTTTGGTGGGGGGCGGGGAGGAGGATTGGGTTGGGAGGGTGGGGGGGAGGATGGGAATGGGAAACAAAGGAGGAGGATACAATGCTTGATAAGAAATGTACTCATTATCTTGCCCATGTAATTGCAACCCCTCTGTAAAGTATTTTCACAATAAAAAAGTAATTGAAATTTAATCACTGTAATAATTTTCATTCACCTTATTTCCTTGACATATTATTAACATCCCCTAATTTATTTATCCCTTAAAATTAGAGCAGATGCTTTCTAAAATGTCATGTTGCATCATGATTTACAACTTAAAACACTGGTGAGTCTTAAGTTCACAGATCTGAACATCAGCTTTCATTATATCAAAAGACATGATGGCATAGAATAGCTCAAATAAAAAGAAACAGCAATTAATCAATAACTGCCAGTAATATTTTGGCATGCATGTTTCACACTCTATGTAAACCCATATTTTGTAAGATGACTTTATATATTTGCATATAAATATGTACTAAATAATTTTACACATGCTCATGTTTGCCAAAAAGTAGGCATAATGACAGGAGATGAGTTAGACTTGATCCAACCCTTAACTGTAAGTCTAGAAAATCCAACAAAGTATTGATTTAATTTTTTACTCCCTTTATTGATAATGGACATTCAAAAAATACTGAATATTTAAAGTAATTGAATTGTGCTTAAGGAGTAGCAGATTTACAAACAATATATTTTCATTACCTCATAGTACCAATGTGAAATAGTATTGTTTAAATAAATTCGGTTTAAATGTTAAAATAAGATATATTTTAAGAAGTGGCACTGTGGCTCAAGTGGTAGAGTGCTTGCCTTGAGCTAAAGAGCTCAGGGACAATGCCCGACCCAGAGTTCAAGCCCATGACTGACAAAAAACAGCAACAACAACATATTTTTGGGAAGGTGGCTCAGTGGTAGAGTGCTTGCCTTGCATGCATGAGGCCCTGGGTTCAATTCCTCAGCACCACATAAGCAAAAAAGAAAAAAGCAGAAGTGGTGCTGTGGCTCAAGTGGTTGAGGGCTAGCCTTGAGCTGAAGAACTGAGGGACAGTGCCCAGGCCCAGAGTTCAGGCCCACGACCGG
>NW_012273871.1:0-3382 GCF_000151885.1 Dipodomys ordii
GTGACTGGTTAAAAGAAGCTTTGTTGTTTTTCTTTTTTTTCTTCCTTCCTTCCTTCCTTTCTTCCTTCCTTCCTTCCTTCCTTCCTTCCTTCCTTTCCTTCCTTCCTTCCTTCCTTTCCTTCCTTCCTTCCTTCCTTCCTTCCTTCCTTCCTTCCTTCCTTCCTTCCATCCTCTCTCTCTCTTTCTTTCTTTCTTTCTTTTCTTCTGCCAGTACTGGGGTTTGAACTCAGGTTCTGGGAGCTGTCCCTGAGCTCTTTTTTTTTTTTTTTGCTCAAGGCTAGCACTCTACCAATTAAGCCACAGCTTAATTTGGGGGGGGGGGTGTAATTGGAGATAAGAGTCTCCTGGACTTTTCTTCTGTGGTTGGCTTCATACCACAATCCTCAGATCTCAGCCTCCTGAGTAACTAGGATTATAAACATGAGCCACTGGCCCCCAGTGCCTTTTCTTTTTCTTTCTCTGACCTAAAATTCAATTCAAAACAAGAAAATCTCCATCTGTCCATTCTGAATTTTTAAAAAAATAGGAAAAGGCACCCTCCTGAGTGGACTTATTGACAATGTCTCTCTTCTGGCCCCCAGATTGATATCTCCTCAACAAGGTGGGGTGCTCTTGCACAGTGCCATCCTTGGTGACCACATGGGATATTTGCAGAGAGCAAACCCCATATGGAGCATCCTGACTCCTCAGTTCCAGGTTCACCGGGGCTGGATTGAAAAAATCCAGGTGGAACACTAGACTAGTGTCACAACCCCCTTGGATCCAGACACCAAAACCAAGACAGGCCATGGCCAGACAGATTCTGTGCATTTCTAGAGTCTTCAGACAACTCCATAGCTGTGAAAAATCAAAGGCAAAAAAAAAAAAGTGCCACCATTTCCTGTCCTTTGTGATCTGAGCTGTGAAGAAACCCCAGGACTCTGCCTCTGGTGCTCACTCCAACACCCAGCATGCCTTCTGGAACCTAATGATTTTCAGCAAATATTTGTCAACAATTCAGCAACTGAGCAGCTCCTGAACAGGTAGGTAAAGAAAAATGGGACGTCAGCGCTACAGGAAGCACCCAAGAGAACAGCCAAGGGGTGTGTGTGTGTGTGTGTGTGTGTGTGTGTGTGTGTGTGTGTGTGTGTGTGTGTGTGTGGTGTACCTTGGGGGCACAGATATGCATTTAGTGTGCTCATCTGAACTTGCGTGCGTGCAACTGCCGCCGTGTGTGCCTGAGAGTGCAGACCTGAATGTGCACATGTGGCCTTGTGTGTGCATGGTGAGCCGGTGTCCCTGCATGCCTCTGGGAGGTGGTGTGAGTGTGCATTCACATACAACCCCAGACTCGGGCAGGCAGCTCTCCAGGAGCCTTTTGAAACTGGCTGCTGTGCAAAAAGGACCTGAACTTACCGACGCTGCTGGCAGCAGCCCTCGAGATGGAGGCCTGGACACCTGTAGGGGGAAAGAGAAGAAAGAGGAGTCTGGTGAGCCACCTGACCCAAGCCTCTTCGGCCAGTTCTTCTCACAGCCAGCTAAAGCCTAATTGGATCACATGATTTCTCCATTTCAGACACCTTCCTCAGGTGGCCAAAGGACACCTGCTCAATGATGGGAAGGAGGAAGGGAGGGAGGGAGAGATGAAGGGAGGGAGGGAGGGAAAAGGGAAAGAGGAAGGAGGGACAGAGGAAAGGAAGGGAAGTGGGAGGGAGAAGGGGGAAAGAACAAAGAAGGAGAGAGGGAAGAAGGAAAGGAAGGGAAAGAAAAGGAAGGAAGCAAGAGAGAGAAGGAGGAAGAGAGGGAGGGAGGAAGAGAGAGAAGAAAGGAGGGGGCAAGGAGGGGGCGGTGCTCTAAAGAGAAGAGAGCTTGTATCAGTCCTTGCTGTCCTGGCTGGAGAAACAGTCCCTCTCATTCTTGGGTCCCCAGTGAGATCTGAGGTGCAAGCCCCGCTCCCCACCCCACCATCCTCTCTAGAGGGAATTCCCAGCTACAAACCACAAGGACTAAGTGGCTCTCTTACTTTGTCTCGTGATGGGGCCCAAGTTCAGTACACGGGATTTGTCTATGAAGCCCCCGCTTCGGTATCTGGTCCCAGTACAGGTCTGCGGAGAGAGGAAAACAGAGAGAAGTTTCCGTGAAGGAGGGTGCAGCCTTGGTGCTGGGGGTGGAGAGGGCTGCACCTGAGGGCGCGTCTCCTGACTAGGGCAGGAGCCAGGAGATCAGGTCTTGGTCTACCACTCCTTATGACAGCAACAAATTCACTTGATCTTTCTGACTGGTAACACGCCCCCCCACCACACACACACACAGAATTTCTGTGGAACATTAAGTTAAAAAAAGAAAAATACAACATGGGCACAGAATTTTAAGAGTGCCAGCTTCTTCAGGGCACCAGTGACTCACGCCTGGAATCCTAGCTACTCAGGAGGCTGAGCTTTGAGGATGGAGGTTTGAATTCAATGTGAACAGGAAAGCCCATAAAACTCCTCTTATCGCCAATTAACACCAAGAAAGCCAGCAGGGAGCTGTGGCTCAAGTGGTAAAACTCTAGCCTTAAGCAAAACAAAAACAAAATACTCAGGGACAGTGCTTAGGTCCTGAACTCCAGCCCCAGAACTGGCACGCGCACACACATACACACACACACACCTCTTATTAAAAGACTCCTTCATAAACCACAGAGCTTACCAAGCAGGTGTTCTCAGGTCCCTGGGCCCTGTGGATTTCCCCACAGCTCAGGTGTCCCACCTGACCCCACCTACCCCTCCCCTTGGTTCCTGGCTCTGGTCATACCTGGCTGGGGTCATCTGGTGATGGGAAGGGCTGTGGGAGGGGTGGAGACTCACCGGTTTGCACTTCTCCTTCACCGTGTCACACAGGTACACCTCACAGTGCAGGTAGACCAGGTCATAGTTCCCAGCAAACCGGAACATCTGCACGGAAAACCGGCTCTGAGGGGATTCCCCGTTCTCCAGCACTTGAATGGTTTGGTCCTCCGTTTGTGGACATCTGGTGGGAAAGCAGGGTATGCAATAGGTTGTGGTAAGTTACATAAAGACTCTAGAGACAGAGTCTGGGGTTAAAACCACACCACCAGTACTTGTTGGCAGTGTGATGGTGTGTGTGTGTGTGTGTGTGTGTGTGTGTGTGTGTGTGTGTGTGTGTGTATGTTGGGGGTGGGTAGCTGCTCCAAGGTACATTACTAGAGCCCATGAGAAAAGAAAGCTATGAAGCTGGGCACTGGTGGCTCATGCCTGTCACCTTAGCTGCTCAGGAGGCTGAGATCTGAGGATCATGGTTTGAAGCCAGTCCCATGAGGAAAGTCCTGGAGACTCTCCAATTAACCATCAAAAAGCTAGAAGTGGAGGTATGTCTCAGGTGGTAGAGTGCCAGTGTTGAG